>NC_057731.1:47421315-47441450 GCF_004010195.1 Chiloscyllium plagiosum | reverse complement strand
ACCTTATTTCGTATACTTCTTGCATTGAAGTATACACACTTCAAGCCACTTTTCTGTTTACAGGCACCCTCGTTTGAAATTGATGCCATGTTCCTAACCTCCCTACACTCCAGGCCCTGCACCCTAAAGCTACAGTCTGGGTTGGTCTTTTTCTGTACTTCTCTGTAGCTGTAACATTATATTCTGCATTCAGTTCTATTACCCTGATGTACTTCTGTAAGGTGTGATTTGTCTGGTCAGCACGCAAACTAATACTTTTCACTATCTCAGTACACGTGGCAATAAAAAATTAAATCAAATCAAATCAGACTTAATTTTTGCACTGATATGTTGGGCTCTTCCACCACTAAGGATAAGAATATTTGTGGAGCCTCCTCCTCCAGTGAGTTGTTTAATTGTCCACCACCACTCATTACTGGATGTGGAAGCACTGCAGAGTTTAGGTCTGATCCAATGCTTGTGGGATCACTTAGCTCTATCACTTGCTGCTTATGTTGTTTGGCAAGTAGTCCTATTTGGTGGCTTCACCAGGTTGTCACCTCATCTTCAGGTCTGCCTGGTGCTGCTCCTGGTATGCCCTCCTGCGCTCTCCATTGAACCAGGGTTGATCCCCTGGCCTGATGGTAATGGTTGAGTGGGGAGTACGCCAGGCCATGAGGTTACAAATTGTGCTGGAGTACAGTTCTGCTGCTGTTGATGGTTTACGGTGCCTCATGGATGTGCAGTCATGAGTTGCTAGATCTGTTTGAAGCCTGACCCATTTAGAAAAATGATTTTGCCACACAACATGATGGAGGATATTTTCAATGTGAAAGCGAAATTCATCTCCACAAGGGGCAGGAGGTGGACAGAGGATTTAAGGAAGTACTTTTTTAGGTGAAGTTGAGAAGCTGGAATTCACTGCCTGAAAGTGACATTCAAGAAGGATTTAGATGAGTACTTCAAACTCTATAGCGTACAAGGCTACAGGCCAAGTGCTGGGAAATGGGATTAGAGTAAATAGATGCTTGATGACCAGTGTGGACAAGATGGACTGAAGAGCCTCTGTCTTCGCTGTTGTAGTCTATGACTCTATGCATGTGTTGTGTTGTATCTTTGAGGGGCATATCTTAAACTACTGTCCATCACTATTCGCCAGGAGAGAGGATGTGATGTGCAGAGCCATTGTTCTGTCGACAGAGCACAGCACCAGTCCAAATGTTCCATACAGCTTCCCAGTTACTATTGTGTGTGCATGATCTGATCTTCAAATAAAGAACCCACATTATTGCTGTGCCAATCCTCATTGTATGATTGGTCTGTTTGTGCTAAATAACAAGAAAGATTTTCAGCCAACTCGCCAAGGCTCTTACTTGTGGATATATAACTTTCTTTGAAAGATACACAGTGTTGACTGCTGGAGGTCAGATGTCACAGCCTCTGACACTACACTCAGCGTTAAAGAGTGGCACGTTCAGCTGAAAAGATGGGCTGACAAGAGAAATGGCGCAACATTTCCATTTCAGGATGGCCGGGATATCAGGCAATGGGAGTGGGTTGCAGAATCGGTCTATTCTCAATGCCTAATACATTGCAGTGTCGTAAATCTGTAGCCTCAGCTGTAATAAAGGCCGAGGGTGAGTTTCTCTATCCAGTAAATTCAATTAAAATTATCGACTTTTCTTTATATCTTTTTTTCCATCTCTCCTCACCTATATGAAAGATGGTGAGTCAGGAAAATTATCCAGCCCTTCAGCCAGTGAACATGTCAAGTACCTCAAGGTTAGGAGTAGTTAGGTGATCCAGGGTAAAAGCAGCTCAGTGTTGCTGTGCTATATTTCAATCAATAACAACAACAACACCTATATACATTACAATACATTACTGCACAATGTGTATCATCTACAAAATGAAATGTGGCAACTTAACAAGACTCCTTAGAATGCACCTTCCAAACCTGTGAGCTCCACCACTTAGAAGAACAAGAGCAATGGATACATGGGAATGTCACATTATGCAAGATTCCCACCAATCACCGTTCCTTCAGTGTCTTCAGGTCAAAATCCTAGAACTCCCTCCTTAATGGGATTACAGGTACACCAGTGCAGCGGTTCAAGCAGGCAGCTCACTACCACCTTTTCAAGGGCAATTAGAGATGGGCAATAAACAAATGCTGGTCCAGCCAGCGACACTCCCATCCAACGAATGAACTGATAAAACATGCAGTTTGCAGCGCAGAGTGAAGTCAGTCATCATAACTAGTCCGAACTTGTATCAATGCTCCCCAGAAACTCCATCTCACCTCTCATTTCACAGTCTTTGCATATCCTTTCTCATGCGTGTGAATCTCCAGCTTCCTCTTAAATGCCTTAACAATTCCTGTGGTAACAAATTGCACATTGTAGCCATTTTCTAGGCAAGTAAGTTTCTCTTGACTATTAATTGGAACTACTGGTGACCATCTTATAGAAACATTGCAAATAGGAGCAGGAGTAGGCCATTTAGCCCACGGAGCTGTCTCCACCATTCAATAATATCATGGTTGATCCTCTATCTCAACTCCACGCTCCTGTTCTATCCCCCTGCTCCTTGACACCTCTAGCTTCTAAAAATCTATCTAGCTTCCTATTCAGTGACATGGCCACCACTGCTTTCAGTGGTAGAGAATTTTCAAAGATCATCACCCTCTGATGAAATTATCCCTCATCTCAGTCTGAAATGACCCTGCATCCTGACGGCATCACCCTTTATTCTGGACTGTTCAACTAGGAGAAACATCATCCCTGCATCCAGTCAGTCGAGTCCTATTAGAGTTTTATATGTTTCAAAGAGAGTCCTGTCATTCATCTAAGCTCCAGTGAATTACTCCAGGCCTAGTCAACTCAATCCAACCAATGTCTTCTCCTTGTACGGCAAACCTGCCATCCCAGGAATCAGTCTGGTCATCCTCCATTGTACGCCCTCTATGGCCAAGTTCATTTTTCTGAGATAAGGAGACCAATAGTACGGACAATACTTCAAACAACATCTTATCAAGACCCTGTAGACCTGCAGCAAGGCACCCTTGCTCCTGTATTCAAGGCCAACATACCATTTAATTTCCTAATTGCATGCTGCACCTGCAGGAGCCCAGTATTGCATACAGTTCTGTAAAGATTGCCTCACAAATACTCTGTACAGGGGTAGATTTTCTGTCTTTTATCTACTCATCATTCATCCTTCTAGTGGCACAACTTTACTTTCTCTTGTGACAGTGGGGGAGGCAATGGCCTAGCTGTTAATCCAGAGACCCAGGTAATGTTCTGGGGACCCAGGTACAAATCCCACCACGACACATGGTGGAATTTGAATTCGATATTTTTAAAAAATCTGAAATCAAGAGTCTAACGATGAGCATGAATCCATTGCTGATTGTTGGAAAAATCCATCGGGCTCATTAATGTCCCTTAGGAAAGGGAATTGCTATCCTTAACGTGGTCTGATATACTTGCGACCCACAACGATGTGGTTGACTCTTAACTGCCCTCTGGGCAATTAGGGATGGGCAATGATGCCGTCATCCCATGAATGAATTAAAATTCAAGACATTTACTTGTTGTGTTGACAGATCAGTTGTTTATTTGTTCCTAGTAAGACGGGCCAGACCAGCATTTTATAGTTATCAAAGAATCATAGAATCCCTATCTTTATTTATTACTCATCTTTAGTTACCCTGGAGAAGCTGGTGGTGAGCTGCTTTCTTGCACCACTGCAGTCCATGAGTTGTAGGCAGGCCCACAATGCCATTAGAGGGGGGAGTTCCTCAGATTTTGATCCAGTGACAGTGAAGGGATGGCAATAGATTTCTAAGTCAGGATGGTGAGTGGCTTAGAAGAAAAATAACAAGTGATGGTACTCCCATGTATCTGTTTCCCTTGCCCTTTGAGGCTCATTCATAAAGTCAGGAAGTATGGGATACAGGGAGATTTGGCTGTCTGGATTCAGAATTGGTTGGCTGACAGAAGGCAGAGAGTGGTTGTAGATGTAAAGTATTCTGCCTGGAGGTCAGTGTTGAATGGGGTCCCACAGCGCTCTGTGCTTGGGCCTCTGCTCTTTGTAGTTTTTATAAATGACTTGGATGAGGCGGTTATGGGGGACGGTTTGTAAATTTGCAGACGGCACTAAGGTCGGTGGAGTTGTGGATAGTGACGAAGGATGTTGTGGGTTACAGAGAGACATAGATAAGCTGCAGAGCTGGGCTGAGAGGTGGCAAATGGAGTTTAATGCGGACAAGTGTGAGGTGATTCATTTTGGTCGGAGTAACCGGAATGCAAAGTACTGGGCTAACGGTAAGATTCTTGGTAGTATAGATGAGCAGAGAGATCTCAGTGTCCAAGTATACAGATCCTTGAAAGTTGCCACCCAGGTTGACAGCGTTGTTAAGAAGACATACAGTGTTTTAGCTTTTATTAATAGAGGGATGGAGTTCCGGAACCATGAGGTTATACTACAGCTGTACAAAACTCTAGTGTGGCCACACTTGGAGTATTGTGTACAGTTCTGGTCACCGCATTATAAGAAGGATGTGGAAGCTTTGCTTTAAATTGAGGGGTGATAGATATAGGACAGATGTCAGAGGTAGTTTCTTTACTCAGAGAGTAGTAAGGGTATGGAATGCTTTGCCTGCAATGGTAGTAGATTCACCAACTTTAAGTATATTTAAGTCGTCATTGGACAAGCATATAGACGTACATGGAATAGTGTAGGTTAGATGGGCTTCAGATTAGTATGACAGGTCAGCGCAACATCAAGGGCTGAAGGGCCTGTACTGTGCTGTAATGTTCTGTGTTCTATGTTCGATAGTATCGAGGGCTATTGAAGACTGTAGCGCGACATAGATAGGATGCAGAGCTGGGCTGAGAAATGGCAGATGGAGTTCAACCTGGATAAATGCGAAGTGATGCATTTTAGAAGGTCAAACTCGAATGCTGAATGTAGGATTAAAGACAGGATTCTTGGCAGTGTGGAGGAACAGAGGGATCTGGGTGTACAAGTACTTAGATCCCTCAAAGTTGTCACCCAAATGGATAGGATTGTTAAGAAAGTATATAGTGTTTTGACTTTCATTTACAAGGAGATTGAGTTTAAGAGCTGCGAGGTTTTGCTACAGCTCTACAAGTCCCTGGTGAGACCATACTTGGAATATTGTGTCCAGTTCTGGTCGCCCTACTATAGGAAAGATACAGAGGCTTTGGAGAGGGTACAAAGAAGGTTGACCAGGATGCTGCCTGGACTGGAGGGCTTGCCTTATGTAGAGAGGTTGAATAAGCTCGGACTTTTCCCTCTGGAGAGAAGGAGGAAGAGAGGAGACCTGATCAAGGTATACAAGATAATGAGAGGAATAGATAGAGTCAATAGCCAGATACTTTTCCCCAGGGCAGGATTGACTGGTACGAGGGGTCATAGTTTTAAGATATTAGGAGGAATATATAAAGGAGAGGTCAGAGGAAGGTTCTTTATGCAGAGAGTGGTGGTGGAAACAGAGCCATTAGGGACATTTAAGCAACTGCTGGACATGCACATGGATAGCAGTGAGTTGAGGCGTGTGTAAGTTGTTAGTTTATTTTACATTAGGATTAATCCTCGGCACAACATCGTGGGCCAAAGGGCCTGTTCTATGCTGTACTTTTCTATGTCCTATGGTACAATTCACATGCTTGGAAGGTGCTGTCAAAGGAGCCCTGTGAGTTGCTGCAGTGCATCCTGGAGATGGTACACACTGCTGCTTCTGAGCATTGATGGTGGAGGGAGTGAAAGTTAAAGATAGTGGATTAACATAAGATCGAGAAACAGGAAATTGACCAATCAGCCCTTCAAGCCAATCCTCCTTACTATAATGTTGACATCCCGTTTGCCATCCTAATTACTTGCTGTACCCGCATGTTGATGTTGTGTGGTAGAGTCAAATGGTTCCCCAGTGTTAAAAGTCACTCGATTTATAACCCAGAGGCCCATGCTCATGGCAGCTGGTGCAATTTAAATTTGATGCATAAATTTAGAGCAGCCATCTCCAGGGTAGTTAGTATTGGGCAATAAATATGGGCCCAGCCAGCAGTGCCCACATCCTGCAGCAAGGGCAAATCAGAAAGTTGAAAACCTGATAACAATGACCATGAATCTGTCATCATTGTTATGCGAACTCATCAGGTTTAAGAGTTTGGCAAAGGAATATCAGCTGTTTTCGAGAAAGAAGCAGTATAACTCTTATGTCTAAAGTCATTGAGTTATATGGGAACAAGTAGGAACATGGAACTAATCAGACGTGATCATGTTGAACAGGCTCGATGGGCCAAATAGTCTACTCCTGCTCCTATATTCTGTGTTTCAATGTTCACACCCTGTTTGGCATGCACCTGACACCAGATCCACAGCAAAGTAATTGACTCTTAATTGCCCTCTGCAACAGCCACACAAACCACTCAGTAACTAACAATGAAGAAATGCTGAGCTTGCCAGCGATGCCCATGTCCCTTGGAAAGGAAAAGGGACACCAACATTTCTCTGCACTGTAGAATTTACAATGTCTCTCCCTTTAAATAATATCCATCAGGCTGCTTTGTCCTGGATGGTGTCAAGCTTCTTGAGTATTGCTGGTGGTGGGGACGGAAAGTGAGTTGTTGATGAAGAATCTCGAGCTACTTAATTGCTGTTATATTAATATAGGCCCAAGTTCCTGGTCCAGATTTATTCAATTTGATTTGACTTATTGTTGTCACATGTATCGAAGTACAGTGAAAAGTTTTGTTTTGCGAGCAGTACAGGCAGATCATAACATACAGGGACATACAGATCTTGGGGGTGGGGGGGTTAGACAAGCAAGGCATACAAGATTACAGCCACACCATGAAACACACAAATGTAAGGCCAACATTAGATTTGAAATTCAAGTGGTGCATTCAGCAGTCTAATAACATCCAGAAAGAAGCTGTTCTTGAATCTGTTTGGTTATTATTTTCCAATAACATTGTTCATCTGCAATTTGCCTTCAAAAGCATTACTGTACAACTGCCCACATTGCTTGCTCATTTTTCTAAAGGACCTAAATATTCCTACAGTATTTTACTCCATCCTTCCCTGTATTAATAATTACATTAATACTCTACTACCAATATATTGTGATGACTCCGACAACTATTGCTGCATATATACTCTACTGTATTATAAACTAGAGTCATAGACAGCATGGAAACAGACCGTTCGGTCCAATTTGTTCAGATATCCCAACCTATTCTAGTCCCATTTGCCAGCACCTGGCCCATATCCCTCTAACCCTTCCTATTCATATACCCATCCAGATGTCTTTTAAATGTTGCAGTTGTACCAGCCTCCAGCAAGTCTTCTGGCAGCACATTCCATACACGTACCACCCTCTGTGTGAAAACGTTGCCCCTTAGGTCACTTTTGATTCTTTCCCCTCTCACCCTAAACCCATGCCCTCTAGTTCTGGATTCCCCCACCCCAGGGAAAATACTTTGTCTCTTTATCCAATCCAAGCCCTTCATGATTTTATAAACCTCTATAAGGTCACTCCCCAGCCTCCGATGCTCTAGGGAAAACAGCCCCAGCCCGTTCAGCCTCTCCCTGTAGCTCAAATCCTCCAACCCTGGCAACATCCTTGTAAATCCTTTCTGAACCCTTTCAAGTTTCACAACATCCTTCTGATAGGAAGGAGACTAGAATTGCACGTAATATTCCAATAGTGGCCTAACCAATGTCCTGTACAGCTGCAACATGACCTCCCAACTCCTGTACTCAATACTCTGACCAATAAAGGAAAGCATATCAAATGCCTTCTTCACTAGCCTATCAACCTGCGATTCTACTTTCAAGGAGCTATGAACCTGCAGTCCTAGGTCTCTTTGTTCAGCAAACTCCTTAGGACCTTACCACGAAGTGTATAAGTCCTGCTCTGATTTGCTTTTCTAAAAGGCAGCACCTTGAATCTATCTAAGTTAAACTAACTTAATTGAGAAACTAATGCTACAACTGCTGCTGCTCGCATGTTCAGCAGCAATATAACTCACAGTCAGTCCTGAGATTCAGATAAAGTCTCAGTAAAGGTTGCCATTGCCACAACCAAAACCAAAGGTATGAGAATAGAGTGTGGGAGGTTGTAGGATGGAGAAGGTTATAAAGAAAGGCAAGTGATGAGAGGGTTCAGAAAAGATTTGCCAGGGTTGGAGGGTTTGAGCTACAGGGAGAGGCTGAATAGGCTAGGGCTATTTTACCTGGAGCATCTTAGGCTGAGGAGTAACCTTATAGAGGTTTATAAAATCATGAGGGGTATCGATAGGGTGAATAGCCAAGATCTTTTCGTTTGAACAAACCAAATGGCCATTTTCTGAGCTGCACTATTAAACAATTCTGTAAGACAGTAGCCAGGAAGGGCACAGAGTAAGGGGACCAGCAAGTAACAATAAATCTAACTTGCAGTTAGGTGGGATTGTACTTTGCAGAAAATTGATGGCTCTGTTTACCTACAATCAGCTGTGTGACTCTTAAGAGATTCACTAGATGCCTTGAAATCTAAAAAAAAGATGCTATATAAATGCTATATCCATCTCCTAGATCAAATTCCTTTCTTCCCTTTGTCCAGATTGATTCTTATCTCGGTATCAATTGGAAATTTGGGTCAGCGAGGTATTTCTGTAAGTTGATCACACTGTTGCTACGTAGGCATTGGTTAATTGATGGGAAAGATTAGAAACTTGTTATTCGGGAGCTGGAGGGATTCCAGATAGTGTCATTGCAATCTAAGCATCAATCGATTAAATAATGGATGAAGACTTTTGTAGGAGGGATCTATTGCTAATCTGTCCGTGGATAATTGTGATGATAGTGTCAAACAACCTTGTGGTCGAGAAAAACACAAGAGACCAGAGGAGCTAAAACACCCTCCTCCTGTTTTATGCCTTGTAACTTGTCTCCATAAGATAGTCCTTATGCAAATTTCACACTTTCTTCAGAGAACTTTTCTTTTTCAAATCCTTGTTTCCCAACTGTCCTGACGGCAGCTGATAGGCTTTATGATCAGGCTTCATGAGGCACTGGTCAGCCTGTGGCCCTTCTCCTTTGGTCCATCTCATCATCCTGGGAACTTCAGGTGACAAAGTGGTCTGTTGGAGAGAGTCCGTTCCTGGACAAAGAACTTGGTAAGGTTGAGGATGGCTTTTCAACTCATTACAAGAACTAAACTTATTGTTCCTTGACCTCTGTGTTCTTGGAAAGATGATAAAAGAATGTTTGGCAACAAGGACCCCCACTAGTTTGAAACAAAACGCACAAATCATGGGGCAACTCATGAACATTTCTTCAGCTGCATTTCCCAAACCCTTGACCTATGCCATCTAGAAGGACAAAATAGACTAGCAGGAGGTTGGAAGAACAAAGCAAGCCAGGCAGCATCAGGAAGTGGAGAAGTGAACATTTCGGGTGTAACCCTTCTTCAGGACTGGGAGTGGGTGTAAGGGGAGCTGCAGATGAAGGGGGGGGGGGAGGGGGGGGTGGTGGGCTGGTGAGGTAGGGAAAAGTAAATACAAATAGATGGGAATTCCTCCCATCAATCAGCCAGGTCATACCCACTACATGTGTTCACCTATCTCTACCTCACCACATCCACCTCCTCTCGCCCCGCTGCATTCTTCCAGCCCCCTACTTGTCTAGCTTGGATTCTAGCATCTGCAGTTTTTGATTAGATTCCCTATTGTGTGGAAACAGGCCATTTGGCCCAACCAGTCCACACCGACCCTCCGAAAAGTAACCCACCCAGACCCATTTGCCTCTGACTAATGCACCTAACACTATGGGCAATTTAGCATGGCCAATTCACCTGAGCTGCACATCTTTAGACTGTGGGAGGAAACTGGAGCACCCAGAGCAAACCCACGCAGACATGAGGAGAATGTGCAAATTCCACACAGACAGTTGCCCGAAGCTGGAATCAAATTCGGGTCCCTAGTGCTGTGAGGCAGCAGTGCTAACCACTGAGCCACCACTAATCTAGAAGGACAAGGGCAACAGAACATGAGATCACCACCACCTGCAAGTTCCCTTCCAAGTTGCACATGATCTTGAGTTGAAATATATGGCTGTTCCTTCAATGTCGTTGGGTTAAGATCCTGGAATTCCCAGTCTAACAGCACTGTGGGTGTACCTCCCTAACATGTGTTCACCATCACCTTCTCCAGGGCCATTATGGATGGTAATAAATGCTGGCCATCTCAGTGCTGTTCATACCCTCACGAATGAATATAAATGTAAGTTGCAGCCCACCAAGCCCATCCATAATCAATTGCAACTCGGCAGATTTGACCTGAGAATAAAGGAAATGTTGGACAAGAAATGGCCTGAAGTCTTTCTAGTTCATCTTCTATCACCTGACAGTCACATGATGATGTCATAACAATCTACCACTAAGTTACTCAGCAGTACTGATCAGGCATAAATCTTGTCTGTATGATTCAAGTGTCACTGTTGGTCCAATGCATTTGTCAACTCCTTTCCTAACTCTCTCCCATCTCCATTGAAATATCTTCACGTTTTTATATTGCAGCCTCAGGCCACAGGAGTCGGGAGTTGTTCGTATTATCAGTAGGAACCCACTAAAATCGTCTTGGGCCAGAGACGATGAAGGAGAATCACGCTCTATGTCTCGATGACTCTAAAGCCCTGAAGAAACTTCTTCTCAAGGATGAAGATGATATAATGGGGGCGCTGTGCCCCAACTGCAGAGACTGGGGAAAATTAAGGGCAGGGGGACCTCAGGCTGAACACTGATTTCTTGAGAACAAAACGAATCTTTAATCTACAATGTACAGGTCACAATAAATGCTTTTTTTATCATGGGGAAGGTGAAATTAGCATTTACCGTTCCACGTGAAAATTCAAACATTTATATCATGTTGCAGATGAACCCAGTAGTGATTGGTATTGAGTCTTTGTTCAATATTAACCACAATATTAGGAAACTCCCTACTGAGTAACTTTAGAGGCATGTAGCACAGAAAGAAGCCAATTGGCCCGTCATATTATGTGTGCCCTTTGAACGAGTTACCCAGCAAATCCCATTCCCCAGTCCCTCTCCTGTTCTTTTTCCATAGCCCTGCAGACATCTCCTTTACTAGTATTTATCCAATCCCTTTTCAACATTACTTTGAATTTGCTTCCATCACTATTTTCAGATGGTGCATTCTAGATTATAACCATTTATTGGGAAAAAAAAATCTAATTTCCCTCACCCTCTTGCCAATTACATGAAATCTCTGGCTGCTAGCCCTCCTCTGGTGGGTGTTGTCAGCTTATTGAAGGATCCTACTCATTCGTGCAGTAATTATCTTGTCAAAAACGCAAAAAAACAGAAACAACTAATAGACGTCATACCATTTGGCTTCCCACTCAAGGTTCTGCCAAATTGGGAAGTGGATAATTGGAGCTTGGGTGATAATATTTCCATTGTAATTTCTCTCAGAGATTGGCATTCCCCCATTCTGGAATTGGTCCCCAGATCACCAGGCAATTATCACTGGAACAGTCAAGCTATATTTTTGATCATTTTCAGCACTGAAAGATGTTGGGTGAAAAGAAACATTGGAGTAATTATTGCCCTCAGAGTGTCAGCTAATGAATTGGGGCCAGGAGGAATTCTGGCAAGTGTCAGGTCCAACAGAACTGATTTCAACAGAGTCCCAACGAAGCACAGCTACAGCAAACCCCAGCTAAACAGGACTGAACCACAGCAATGGCTCCTGGTAAAAGCAGAACTATTTCTCCAACAGAATGTGGCAACAGGAGGAGAGTTATGTAATCCAAATTGAACTCCCGTCAGTTACACCAGTGTATGATGAACAAGGGATTACCCAGTCATCTCCATTTCTGGCCAGGACCTGTGTTGCTGCTGTATGCAACCATTAAAATGACATTTCTCTGAGATTTGTCCAATATTTGAATCCACTTGAATCATTTTTAATGGATGTCTCCACTCAATGTGGATGATAGTGTTTCCCAGTTCCTGATCAAGCCCCTGACCAACAGGAATATCAAAAATAGGAGCAAGAGAAGGCCATTCAGTCCCTCATGCCACCTTGCCATCCAACTGGTTTGTGGCTGGTCCACCTCACTGTCATTTTCCAGCATACCCCCATATCTCTTGGTATCTTCAACATCTGGAAGGCTTTCAATATCTGTCTTGGGCATATTTAATGACTGAGTCTCCAGCACCCTCTGGGGAGTGAAATTCCAAACATTCACCACCTTCTGAATGAAAAATGTCCTCCTCACCTCAGTCTTTAATGGCCTACCTCTTATTTTGAGACTGTGTTTCCTGGATGTAGACTCCCAGCGAGGGGGAAACATTGTCCTGGCAGAGATGATTCTTGTAAGAACTTTGTATACTCCAATGAGGGATCACTTCTCGTTCTTCTAAACTCGAGAGAGTAAAGATCTGGTCTCCTCAATCTCTCTGCAGAGATTAACCCCAGCATCTTGCACCTCACTCTGGTATACCTTCATTGATGCACTTCCTCCATGGCAAGTGTCAAAACTACACACAAGATCCCCAGGTGCAGTCTCACCCTTGGCTCTGTACCATTGCAAAAGGTCTTCAGTAATACTGTACTAAATCCTCTTCCAACGAAGGTCGATATACCATTTGCCTTCCTGATTCTTGCATGTTAGTTTTCAGTGACTCACAAAGAAGGATGCACATGCTCCTTTGGATATCACTTCCGGTCACTCACCATTTGAGAATTATTAATTTATGTTTTCTTACCAAAAGAGATAACTTCATATCTTAGCACATTATATTTCATTGCTATGTTCTTGCCTATTCATTCAGTTTATCTAAATGTCCATAAAGCTGTTTTGTATCCTTCCCACAACTTTCTTTCCTACCTAGTTTTGTGGAAATATGAGATTTGGCCCCCATATCCAAATTGTTAATATAGATTGTGAATACCTGGGACACAATCACCAGTCAATGTGTTACCCAACTAGCCACAGCTTGTCAACCCATTTATTTCTACTCTCTGTTCTCTGTCTGTTAACCAATTCTCAAAATCTGCTAATATATTACCTCACATTGTTCTGTAATTTGGCTTAGTCCTTACTAATCTCAAGTGTTGGACATAAGCAAAAATTTGAAAATCCAAATACACCACATCCACTCGTTCTATTCTTCTAGTTCCATCTTCAAATAAATCTAACAGGTTTGTGAAAAATATTTTCCATTCATAAGTCAATGTTAACTCTGCCAAGTCATCATAGATCATAGAATCCCGACAGTGCAGAAAGAGGCCATTTGTCCCATCAAGTTGTACCGACCTCCTACAGGCATCCCAGCCTATACCCAACCCCCCTACTCTATCCTTCTAATCCTGCATTTCCCATGGCTAATTCACCTAGCTTTCACATCTCAGGACACCATGGGACAATTTGGCGTTGCCAATCCACCTAAACTGCACAGCTTTGGACTGTGGGAGGAAACTAAAGCACTCGGAGGAAACCCACACAGACACGGGGAGAATGTGCAAACTCCACACAGTCGCCTGAGGCAGGAATCAAACCAGGTCCCTGGTGCTGTAAAGCAGCAGTGCTGACCAATGAGCCACCGTGCTGCCCTATCGGCAAACCTTACCATTATTGTCTGTGTCCAGTTATCACATCCTTTATAATAGATTTTGACATTTCCCTTACTACCGATATCAGGCTGACTGGTTTTCAGGTTTTCTCTCCTCTCCTTTCTTAAGTAATGGTGTTACATTTATTACCTTCCAATCTACAGGGGCAATTCCAAAACATATATAATTTTAAAAGCTGTCCACCAACACATCCATTATCTCTACAGCGGCCTCCTCTTTCAGCTCTCCCACATGTACATCATTAGGGCCAGGGCATTCATCCACTTTCTATCCCATTAATTTCTCCAGTACAACATTTTTGCTATTCTAATTTCCTTCAGTTCCTAATTTTTGCTGGCTCATTGGTTCTCTTGGCTTTGATTGAGTGAATTTTATAGGGGCCTGAATCACATGATAAATGGTGAGGTGTGGCAGAATCACATTCTGGTGCGGCCTAGCTTCATTTTGGGAGCAACTCCCTGCATCTGCCAGGCAGAAAGGCGGGTTGTCTCCTAGACAGAGTTGCCAATTAAAGGAGATCGGTAGAAGCTCCGTCGTCCCAGAGGATCATTACACTGTTCTCTCACCAGAATGAGGCAGCTGGTGATGATTTAACCTGAGGGCCACCGTGCCTCAAGTCAGGGTCAGGCTAGAGAACCTTACGGTGACTTCAGCCGCTGTGGGAATTGAACCCACATTGTTGGCGTCACTCTGTCATGGCAAGCCAGCCATCCAACCAACTGAGATATCCAACATCCCAGAAGGGACTGAAGCTTGTAAATTGACTTATTAATAACACAACTCAGACCCTAAATTGCCATTTGGACTGGAGGCCCATGACCAGCAGTGTTCCACTGGGATCGGTGCTGGGTCCACTTTCGTTTGTCATTTATATAAATTATTTAGATGAGAATATAGAAGGCAGGGTTGGTAAGTTTGCAGATGACATCAAAATTGATGACACAATGGACAAAGGATTACAAAGGGATCTTGATCAATTGGGTCAATGTGCTGAAGAGTGGCAGATGCAGTTTAATTTGGGTAAATGTGAGGTATTGCATTTTGGTAAAACAAACAAAGTGAAGATCTAAATTTCAAGCCCCAACCCTGGCATCACTCCTTTTTGTGAGGATAGGATTAGGACAGAGATTCCAGAGGCAGCTGGGTATTCTAATCATCTGATCTCTCCAATGAAATCAGATTTTTGGAGTCCATGGATTGTAGAACCTGGAGGCCCCGATCTTTGTTCCCAAGCCAGGGGTGCAGAGATGGAAGAAATCCCGGCTCCATGAGCATAGGAACGTCCACCTTTCCAGCTGGAGAGGGCGGGAGACAGATTTTCTGAGATTCAGGCCAGATGACCCAATAAAAGCAGGGGATGGTGCTGGTTCCCGAGGTGAGCTGAGCAGAAAGCACTCTGTGCTGTGTTTAAGAATAAAGCCTCCCTCCAGCTCTGCTCCTATAATTCCCCTCTCACTCCATGCCTCACTCACTCTGTCAATCAATGCCACTTATTACCCTGTGACCATCGCCGTGACCCAAACACCCTCAATGCCAACCTGTGCCCCAGTTTCCACCCACCGCCATGGCCCATAATATCTCCATGACAACCTTTGGCCCTCTACCCATTTCCTATGCCTTGTCAAATCTCTACGCCCCCACTCAATCCCATGAGGCATTAGACCACTAATGCTAACTCATGCCAACTCTCACTACCCCACCCACAACTCTTAGCCTTAACATGCCAACTCACCTATTATCCAGCATAGACGTAACTTTATTTTCTGTCAGGATGCCTATTGAATTAGTTATTGATTGAGGGTGCCAATATTGAAAGAAAATATGCTCTTCTTGATACTATAAAGCATTCGATGCATTGAAATTCCTTCCATGACTCCCTTATGAATTTCACTTAAATGCTCAAACTAAGCTGTTGGAGCTGTCCATCAAAATGTTCACTTAATATTGTGAAAATTGGGACCTCAGCGATGTAGCACAAATCCAATAGCTGACATCAACAGAAACACTGAAGTACCTCGCACTTCCTTTTTCAACACCAAACAGAGGTTTAGCTGTTCCTTGACAAGCTTTTGGTAACTGTCCAAAAGAAAATGGGTGGAATGCTGGGTACATCAGCATTCAGAACAGACACTGACCCAAGGGTAGAGGGACAGAACTCTGGTGTGCGGAGTTTGAACCACACCGTCAAAGGTTTTGACTCACCAGACTCCCCATCAGCGAGCCAGTCTGATTGACATGGTTTGATTCCCTATTGAACATGCAATCCTGCTCCTTATCGTGGAGATTGCAAGATGAGTGGATGAGTGGTGCATGACGTGGAATTTATTCTTTCATGGGATGTTGGCATCACTGGCAAGGCCAACATTTGTTGCCCACTCCCAATTGCCTTGAACTGAGTGGCTTGCTTGGCCGTTTTAGAGAGTAGTTAAGAGTCAATCACATTGCTGCGGATCTGGAGTCACATGCAGGCTATATCGGGTAAGGACAGCAGATTTCCTCCCCTGAAGAACATTAGACAGATTTTTCCAACAATCAGTGATAGTTTCATGATCACCCATCACTGAAACTAGCTTTCAATTCTGGATTTATGAATTGAATTTGATTTGAATCTGTGCTCCCAGAGCATTAGCCTGGGTCTCCAATTTGCATTAAAATATGACATGACTACCAAATGATTGTCTTCCCTCATGAAATTTGGGGATGTGATCCTGGAGGCCATTTTGGCAGCGGCAGAAATAGATGATGCTATTGGCAGGCAGATCCAATAACAGGGAATAGAGTTCTGATCTTGGAGTGTCCCATTGCAGAGAGGGAATGAGGTTAGTTTGCAGGCACGAGTCACGTTCTTCCTGGCCCACAGACAGTGCTGAAAAATTGCCTACCTTTCCCCTGAGGATGTCCGTGCCTCCCTTGAGATGTGAGGGTAGGATTGAACCTAAAAGAGGGATCAAGTATGAGGCCCACAGCCTCATCATAACATTGAAATGTCCAACTTCCCTCTCTGAGCAGTTTGTCCACGTTCCTTCTCTGTTTTGCTTTTGTTAAAACCCAAAAGCAGAAATCGGAAGTTCAAAACATTTTCACATCCCTCTGACCATAACTCATCCATTTTTGGGTGTTAAACTCCCTTCAAATACACACCTCTGCACTTGAAGATAGGAGACAAATCTCAGACACTGCAGTCAGAACAATTATGCCTCTCCAATTATCTCACAAAGCCAGCCTCCATATTTTCCAACAAATGTACACACAAAATGGCACAGTGGTTAGCACTGCTGCCTCACAGCGCCAGAGACCTGGGTTCAATTCCTGCCTCAGGCGACTGACTGTGTGGAGATTGCACATTCTCCCCGTGTCTGCGTGGGTTTCCTCCGGGTGCTCCGGTTTCCTCCCACAGTCCAAAAATGTGCAGGTTAGGTGAATTGGCCACGTTAAATTGCCTGTAGTGTTAGGTGCAGGGGTAAATGTAGGGGGGTGGGTCTGGGTGGGTGCGCGTCGGTGTGGACTTGTTGGGCCGAAGGGCCTGTTTCCACACTGTAAGTAATCTAATCTAATCTAAAAATGAAGCATTTAAGTCATTTTATGTAGTTCAAATATTCCAACGTGGCAACTGTGAAATGTATTGAAAAATATAATCATTTCCTTCCAGAGTCATATTTTTGTCAAATTGAATTTTTGTTTTGGTGGGGGAATGGTGTTGGGCGAGGGGGTATTGATCAAAATGTATTTTGTAAACTGTCATGATATTTCCTTTTTGAATAATGAATGATAAAAAAAAATTGCTGGAAGCATACAATCCCATTACAGCTGCATAAAATATCACAGTGGACTCATGAGAGTGCAGTTTGAAAACAAGCCTTCAATTGTGTACCTGTTTCATTTTCCATTACAAAGGTATTTAGATTACTTTCACAATAAAATATGTTCTGCTCTGAAACAAAATCAGAATTATTGATTTAGTTTGGTCATATTTAAGCCACTTGAATATCTCTGTGTGTCTTCCTGACTTTCTGATCACATATGGAACATTGGTGCTAGCTAATTCTGGGTTGATTCTATTTTAATTGAGTTCCTCACAACACTCAGCTATCAGGGGTTTTAACAAGAATGGCGTGATGTTCCAGTGAGTTAGAGACAGGGTCAGGATTTCCATCTGGATTTATTCCAAAACAGCCAATATTACAGCCATCTGTTTACTCAGGAAACACATTCAATTTAAACAACTTGCTACAGAGCAAACAGTCTACAGAGTCTATTAAAATAAAATGGCATGTGTCACAGCAAACAGAACTCATGAACAAAACTGCAGCAACATCTCCGAGTGAATACTGGATTATTTCTGTGTGGACGGGGCAGTTACACAATACAAAAGTATAGGTAAGATCAATGCCATTCATTTACACATAATTGATGAGAGATTATCCAATCATTCATATTGTATACAGTTCACTACAAGGACTGGGATATGGTCACATCTTGGTCAGTTTTGGAAAAGGAATGACTGGTTATAGGAGAAGTTATAAAGAAATAATTTCAGTATCAAAATGTTTTGCCTTCGATATTGGCAAATGTGAAAAATAATTTAAATGGCTCATAAAATATTGACCTTTACCTCAAGGGGACTGGAATACGAAGGAGAAACATGGTTATATAAAGTTCTGGATAGACTTCATTTTGATTTTGCACTGGACACTGCAACACATTGGCTAAAAGTGTAGGAGATAAAGGATTGGTTTAATTGATGTGAATGAGATTATTATTGGAGTTTACATTGTACATAGAG
Source organism: Chiloscyllium plagiosum (assembly GCF_004010195.1). Taxonomy (NCBI): domain Eukaryota; kingdom Metazoa; phylum Chordata; class Chondrichthyes; order Orectolobiformes; family Hemiscylliidae; genus Chiloscyllium; species Chiloscyllium plagiosum. Next base: position 47,423,015 of record NC_057731.1, on the reverse strand, counting down.
AAAAGCTACTTCCTCTAGTGGAGAGGTGCTGAATGAGAATTATGGCTTCAAACATAAAGCTAGACTGTTCCAGGATGATATAATTGACGCACAATGGTGAGGGGATTTTGAACCTGTCTTGCCCCACAGGAGAAAATAACTAGAGGTCAATTGAAAACTTCAAAACATAGATTGCTAGACTTTTGTTGATAAGAGTATCATGGGTTATAGAACCAAACTGGGTAAACAGAGTGAAGGTATGATTACCCGTGATATAATTGAATGCTGAAAGAGGCTTATGGTGCCGAATGGCCTTCGTGTGTTCTCAGGTTTCTAAGAAGGAAGATTCCGACATAATCGGTAGTACAGTGGTTAGCAGTGCTGTCTCACAGCGCCACGGACCTGTGTTCAATCCCACCTACAAGTGTCTGTGTGGAATTTCGAGATTCTCCCTGTGCCTATGTGGGTACCCTCCAGCTGCTCCAGTTTCGTCCCACAATCCAAAAGTGTGCAGATTGGATGGACTGGCCATGCTAAATTATCCATAGTGTCCAGGGATGTGCAGGTTATGTGCGTTAGCCACAGGAAATGCAGGTTTACAGGGATTGGGTAGGGCGTTGGGTTCTGGGTGGGATGCACTTCAGAGGGCCAGTGTGGACTCAACGGGCTGAATGACATGATTCCACCCTGTAGGGATTCTATCATTCTAATTAGTATAGAATAAAGCATAGAATTAGTATAGAATAAAACTGTGGCAGAACAAGTATCCACTGAGCCAAAAAACTTCATGTTCAAGTCCCATCCAGAATTTGATAGTCAAGGAGGGTGCATTCACAACACACTAAAACAGGTTGAGTGTTAATCTGAAAATCACACACTCATGGCAGGCAGTAAAAGCAATGGAGATTCCTGGTCAGCCATAGGAATTAAAATAACATTGAAGCCTCAATAGATCCAGGCTACAAAATGCATGTTGCCATTCAGGCTCCTTCAGAGAATTGCAATCCATTAACACCATCCAAGCATTGTCTACACTGACTGCAAAGAAATGACTCAGTCTAGTTAATAATATTAAGAATTATAGAACAACAGGACCAAAATGGGTTAAGAGTATAGATCAATTGGATGGTGGTCAGGTTTGAGGGGCTGAATGACATCCTCATGTTCTTATGATGAAGGCTGCCCAGCAAGGACAAAGACAACGCTTCCCTCTAATGAGTATATGGCAAGAATGAACAGCATCCATTTTCATTACAAATGTATGCCAAGGTGTAAAATTACAGCTATCACTCATTCACATTAAACAATATGTTCCAAGTGCACAGCTTTGAGTGTTGCAAGCATACAGTGCAGAACAATTAACTTCGTTAATTCAATTGCATGTTAAAGAGCCATTCAACGTGTTAGTGACAAGTACAGAATGAGGAATAATTAAAATGGTGCTTATTTAGGAAACAATGAGCTTTGTACTTTTTGAACATAAAATGACAGTTCCATCATGAAAGGAGAAAGTGAGGACTGCAGATGCTGGAGATCAGAGCTGAAAATGTGTTGCTGGAAAAGCGCAGCAGGTCAGGCAACATCCAAGGAACAGGAGAATCGACGTTTCGAGCATATTCCTTCTTCAGGAATGAGGAAAGTGTGTCCAGCAGGCTAAGATAAAAGGTAGGGAGGAGGGACTTGGGGGAGGGGCGTTGGAAATGCGATAGGTGGAAGGAGGT
>NC_057731.1:47397516-47420695 GCF_004010195.1 Chiloscyllium plagiosum | reverse complement strand
GAGAGGTCAGTAAGAAGATTGCAGGTTAGGAAGGCGGTGCTGAGTTCGAGGGATTTGACTGAGACAAGGTGGGGGGAGAGGAAATCCGGCCTATCACCCTCACCTTGACCTCCTTCCACCTATCGCATTTCCAACGCCCCTCCCCCAAGTCCCTCCTCCCTACCTTTTATCTTAGCCTGCTGGACACACTTTCCTCATTCCTGAAGAAGGGCTTATGCCCGAAACGTCGATTCTCCTGTTCCTTGGATGCTGCCTGACCTGCTGCGCTTTTCCAGCAACACATTTTCAGTTCCATCATGAAAGGCTCGTGTCTTATTAGGAAGATCAGATTACATCCTAAATATGAGTTTTAAATTATTTTAATGTGGGTGTCGTTGGTTTTACTCACGGTGCAGGAGTTAGTGCTCCTGCTGCTAAACAAGAAGGTCAAGTGATCAAGTCCCACTTCAGAGGTTAAGTGCAACCCTTTATACTGAATCTCCTAGCACAGTACTGAGAGAGTGCTGCACAGTCAGAGGTGCAGATGAGACGTTAGTTGATGACAGGTGAATGTCAAAGCTTCCCATTATTATTCCATAGAATCCCTACAGTGTGAAAACAGGCCATTTGGCCCAACAAGTCCACACTGACCCTCTGAAGAGTAACCCACCCATGCCCATTCCCCTACCCTATTGCCATACATTTACCCATAACTAATGCTCCCAAGCTACACATCCCTGAACACTACAGGCAATTTAGCATGGCCAATTCACCCGGCCTGCACATCTTTGGACTGTGGGAGGAAACCGGAGCACCTGGAGGAAACCCACGCAGACACTGGGAGAATGTGCAAACTCCACACAGATAGTCACCCAAGGCTGGAATTGAACCCGGGTCCCTAGCGCTGTGAGGCAGCAGTGCTAACCACTGAGCCACCATATTTTGATGAAGAAAGGCAGAGTTCTACCCTGAGTTCTAGCCATAAGAAATAGGAACAAGAATAGGCCATTCAGCTCCTCAAATCTGCTCTGCCATTCATTAGCCAGTACATATCTCACAAGCCACTAGCCAATATCTATTTCTCATGAAACATCCTTATTAAAAAAATGCTGTTCAGGGGATGTCATTGTGCCCAAATTGACTGCTATTATTGCAACATCAAAAGAACAACTATTAACCATTGGCTGAGATTGCAAGCTTTCTTCAAGATTTCTTGTCATTATTATATTTCAGTAATATAACATTGTTATTTTGATTCATTTTGATACTTTTACAGTTAAAAGTGCAAAATTAAAGTGCACGTGACATGAATTGGAAATGTTTGGATGGATATGGGCCAAGCACAGACATGTGGGACTAGTTTAGTGTGGGTTGAAAATGTGTTGCTGGAAAAGCGCAGCAGGCCAGGCAGCATCTAAGGAGCAGGAGAATTGACATTTCGGGCTTGAGCCCTTCTTCAGGAATGAGGAAAGTGTTCCAGCAGGCTAAGATAAAAGGGAGGGAGGAGGGACTTGGAGGAGGGGCTTTGGAACCTCCTCCAACTCCCTCCTCCCTACCTTTTATCTTAGCCTGCTTGGCACACTCTCCTCATTCCTGAAGAAGGGCTCATGCCCAAAACGTCGATTCTCCTGCTCCTTAGATGCTGCTTGACCTGCTGCGCTTTTCCACCAACACATTTTCAGCTCTGATCTCCAGCATCTGCCGTCCTCACTTTCTCCTAGTTTAGTGTGGGAACATGGTTGGCACGGACTGGTTGGCTGAAGGGTAGATTTCTGTGCTGTATGGTTGCATGACTCTATGACCTCCTGAAACTGCCAAAATACAATTGCCTTTTGAAATACAGATTTACCTCTGTTTTCCTCCCGTTCCGCCTGATCCCACATTATTAAGGATTCTGGATTACTCTTCTGGAATTCTTCATTCTGCCAACGTAGGAATGGAAGGAGGCCATTTAGCCCTCCAAATTCACTCTGCTTATGATTCACATCATGGTTTATCTGTGCCTTGACTCCATCTGACCATTACATCCTTTTATACAAATGTCCTGCTAAAATCTTTCAATCTCAGGTTTAATTGATCAATTATTACACAACACCAGGTTATAGTCCAACAGGTTTAGTTGGAAGCACTAGCTTTCAGAGCGCCGCTCCTTCATCAGGTGGTTCTGGAGGACACAATTGTACAGCATCAGAATTTATAGCAAAAGTTTACCGTGTGATGTAACTGAAATTATACATTGAAGACCGTGTTAGGGAACTGGAGCAGGAGCTGGATGAACATCGGATTATTCGGGAGGCAGAGGCTGTGATAGATAAGAGTTACAGGGAAGTAGTTACTCCTAGGTACGAAGAAAGCTGGGTGACTGTTCAAAGGGGGAAATAAACAGTCAGTGGGGGGATCCCCTGTGGTCATTCCCCTGAAAAACATGTATACCGTTTTGGATACTGTTGAGGGGGACAACTTACCAGGGGCAAGCAGTGGGGCCCAGGTCTTTGGCACAGAGCCTGTTCCTGTTGCACCGAATGTAAGGAGGGAAAGGAGGAGGGTTTTAGTCATTGGGGACTCAATAGTTAGAGGCTCAGATAGAAGGTTTGTTGGGAACAGACGAGACTCGCGGTTGGTGTGTTGCCTCCCGGGTGCCAGGGTCCTTGATGTCTCGGATCATATCTTTGGGGTCCTGAAGGGAGAGGGTGACCAGCCTCAAGTTGTTGTCCATGTAGGTACCAACAACATAAGTAGAAAGAGGGATAGGGATGGAAGGCAGGATTTCAGGGAGCTAGGGTGGAAGCTGAGAGCTAGAACAAACAGAGTGATTATCTCTGGTTTGTTACCCGTGCCACGTGATAGCAAGGCAAGGAATAGGGAGAGATATCAGCTGAACTCATGGCTGCAAGGATGGTGCAGAAGGGAGGGTTTCAGGTTCTTGGATAATTGGGGCTCATTCTGGAGAAGGTGGGACTTGTACAAACAGGACAGTCTTCACGTGAACCAGAGGGGTACTAATATCCTGGGTGGGAAATTTGTTGGTGCTATTCTGGTGGGTTTAAACGAGCTCAGCAGGGGATGGGAACCAGAGGTGTAGCTGCAGTGTACAGGTGGATGAGAGTAGAAAGGACAGACACAGGATTTCAGGGTCACAGGAATGTGCTGGCAGACAGCAAACTAGTTTGAAGTGTGTCTACTTCAACACCAGAAGTATCCGAAATAAGGTAGGTGAGCTTGCAGCATGGATAGGTATCTGGGACTTCGATGTTGTGGCCAATTCAGAGACATGAATAGAGCAGGGTGAGGAATGAATGTTGCAGGTTCCAGGGTTTAGATCTTTCATTAAGAACAGGCAAGGTGGTAAAAGAGGGGGAGGCGTGGCCTTGTTAGTCAAGGATAGTATAACGGTGGCTGAGAGAACTTTTGACCAGGACTCGTCTACTGAGATAGTGTGGGCTGAGGTTAAAAACAGGAGAGGAGAGGTCACACTGCTTGGAGTTTTTTATAGGCCTCCGCAGAGTTCCAGGGAGGCGGAAGAGAGGATTAGCAAAATTATTCTGGGTAGGAGTGAAAGGAACAGGGTGGTCATTATGGGGGGCTTTAACTTCCCCAACATGGAAATGCTAAAACTCTAGTGCATCAGATGGATAAGTTTTTGTCCAATGTGTACAGGAGGGTTTCCTGACACAGTACGCCGAAGGGCCAACAAGAGGGGAGGCCACACTGGATCTGGTGCTTGGTAATGAACCAGACCAGGTGTTTGATTTCTTGATAGATGAGCACTTTGGCAAAAGCGAGAAGTTGAGTGTGGACCCTGTGGAGATCGGAGAAGTGCTAAATGAACATTTCTCATCGGTTTTCACTCAGGAAAAGGAGAATATTGTAGAGGAGAAGAATGAGGTACAAGATATTAGACTAGAAAGGATCGAGGTTAGTTACGAACAGGTGTTACCAATTCTAGAAGGAGTAAAAGTAGACAAGTCCCCTGGGCCGCATGGGATTTATCCGAGGATTCTCTGGGAAGCTAGGGGAGGAGATAGCAGAGCCTTTGGCTTTGATAGTTGAGTCATCATTGTCTACAGGTTTAGTATCAGAGGACTGGAGGATTGCAAATGTGCCCTTGTTCAAGGAGGGCAGTAGAGATGAACCAGGTAATTATAGACCAGTGAGCCTTACTTCTGTTGTAGGAAAGGGTTTGGAAAGGATTATAAGAGATAAGATTTATAATCATCGAGCAAGCAACAATTTGATTTCAGATAGTCAACATGGTTTTGTCAAGGGCAGGTCATGTCTCATAAGCCTCACTGAGTTTTTTGAGAAGGTGACCAAGCATGTGGATGTGGGTAGGACAGTTGACGAGGTATACATGGACTTCAGTGAAGCCTTTGATAAGGTTCCACATGGTAGGCTGTTGGAGAAAATGCAGAGGCATGGAATTGAGGGTGATTTAGCAGTTTGGATTAGAAACTGGCTTTCTGAAAGAAGGCAGCGAGTGGTGGCTGACGGAAAATATTCAGCCTGGAATCTGGTTACTAGTGGTGTGCCACAAGGATCTGTTTTGGGACCACTGCTGTTTGTCATTTTTATAAATGAATTAGATGCAGGCATTGGTGGATGGATTAATACATTTGCAGTTGACACTAAATTCGGTGGGGTAGTGGACAGTTTGCAAGAATGTTACAGGTTGCAGGGGAACTTGGATAAACTGCAGAATTGGGCTGAGAGGTGGCAAATGGAGTTCAATGCAGCTAAATGTGAGGTGATGCACTTTGGGAAGAATAACAGGAAGGCAGACTACTGGGTCAATGGAAAGATTGTTGGTAGAGTGGATGTGCAGAGGGATCTTGGAGTCCATGTACATAAATCCCTGAAAGTTGCCACCCAGGTGGATAGTGCTGTTAAGAGGGCATACGGTGTGTTAGGTTTCATTCAGAGAGGGATTGAGTTCCGGAGCCGCAATATCGTGCTGCAACTATACAAAACGCTGGTGCAGCCACACTTGGAATATTGTGTACAGTTCTGGTCCCTATATTTCAGGGAGGATGTGGAAGCATTGGAAAAGGTGCAGAGGAGATTTACCAGGATGTTGCCTGCCCTGGAAGGAAGGTCTTATGAGGAAAAGCTGAAAAACTTGGATCTGTTCTCATTGGAAAGCAGAAGGCTAGGAGGGGATTTGATAGAGACATACAAGATGATCAGAGGATTAGATAGGGTAGACAGTGAAAGTCTTTTTCCTAGACTGATGACATCAGCTTGTATGAGAGGGCATAACTACAAATTGAGGGGTGATAGATTTAAGACAGATGTCAGAGGCAGGTTCTTTGCGCAGAAAGTGGTAAGGACGTGGAATGCCCTACCTGCTAATGTAGTCAACTCAGCCACATTAGGGAGATTTAAACAATCCTTAGAGAAGCACATGGATGATGATGGGATAATGTAGGGGACGAGCTGAGAATAGTTCACAGGTCGGCGCAATATCGAGGGCCGAAGGGCCTGTTCTGCGTTGTATTGTTCTATGTTCTATGTTCTATAAATTCCCCATACCCAATTCCCCATTTACAATGCAGAACTCAATGTAAACATGTCACACTGAAATTCCAATTCTCCACCTGTGTGGTCGTGGTCATTTATGGTCATGGAATCAGATTTATCAGTTTGTGACAGATATGTATTTGAGATACTCTGATCCTCCTCAGAGTCTCATCCTGCTTCTGCATGCCAGGCATTTAAGAAAGAAGAATTTGGAACTCTGATTACCTCGGATGACCCGGTCATTGCACCATCTGTCACAATATGGAAAAATGCAAGAAAAATCTTTCCAAGGAGCTGAATCCAGATCATAATTTACCGTGTTAAAAAAATATTCTCCTCGACCCCTCTGTTATCTGAACTTGGTGCTGTTTGGTTACTGGAAGAAACTGGTTCCTTCCTATCTACTCCATCTCAAAGTCTGATACACTGAAGCAAAATTAGAGGGTCATCTTGGACCAGGATTCATGGATGTGAATTCTCAGAATCCTCTCTGCTATTTCGGAGAATATTCCTCACGTTTGGCCTTGGAATTCTGTTGGAAAGTCAGGTCTAAAATCCAGATCCAATCCTGGGGCTTTAGATGCTTTAAAGTGAAGGAATCTCTCAGCAGAAGTCAAGCAAATAAAACATTAACAACTCAGCAAATAATAGATTAATGGCTTGTAATAATTGCATTTCCTACCGTACTTTTCAACCAGGCTGTATTAATGCATGACAACAATCACAAAATAAATGGCAATTTGCTAAATTGTGCATGTAATTAACATTGGATTACTCTGTATTCATTTGTCTCAGTTAATAGTAGCATCTCACCTCAGGGTTAGAAGCTCATGAGCTCGAGTAATTCAACATATATTCGAGGTTGGTGTTTCCAGTGCAGGATTAAGAGGACATAGAAAATAAGAAAAGAAATAGGCCATTCAGCCCATCAATCCTCCTATGCCAATCAATATGATCATGGGTGATTGAACACTTCAACTCTTTTACTCACCCCATCAGCATAACCCTGCATGCCATTAATAATCAGAAATCTATCAATCTCACCTTAAACATATTTGTATATTAAGCCTCCACACACTTCTGGTAGAGAATTCCAAAGGTTCACAGCCTCTGAGTAAAAACTGCCTCTGGGTGGTCCTGTGGCTCAGTGGTTAGCACTGCTGCCTTTCCATACCAGGGATTGGGTTCAAGTCCTGTCTTGGGTGGTTGTCTGTGTGAAGTTTGTATGTGCTCCCTGTGTCTGTGCAAGTTTCTGTTGGGTGTGCTGGTTTCTTCCCACAATGCACAATGTGCAGGCTCGGTGGATTGTCCATGTTAAATGTGGGCATCGGGTGGGATGCTCTCCAGAGGTTTGGTGCAGACTTCATGGGTTGAATGGCCTCTTTCCCCACTGTAGGGATTCTAACTCCACTTCTCCTCATCTCTGATCTAAGTGGCACCCCCACCCAAGAAAAATTTTCCCTGCATTTACCTTGTCTAGCCCTTTGAGTATTTTGTGGGTTTCAATGAGATCACCTCACATTCTTTGAAACTCTAGAGAATACAAGCCCAGAGAATACAATCTCCTCCTGTGGTATCCCACAAGTTATAGCCTGCCAATGGCAGAATGACCCATTTATTCCTCCTGTCTGACTCCTGTCTTTCAACCAATCAATAATCTATGACAGCACATTAGGCAAAAGTGAGGACTACAGATGTTGGAAATCAGAGTCTAGGTTAGAGTGGTGCTGGAAAAGCACAGCAGGTCAGGCAGCATCCTGCTCCTCAGATGCTGCCTGACCTGCTGTGCTTTTCCAGCACCACTCTAATCTAATGTATGACAGCACATTCCCTCCTACCCCACGTGCTTTAATCTTTCTGACCAACCTGCTATGGAGAATTTATCAAAAGCCTTACGAAAATGTAATTGTACCACATTCTGTATCAATTTTGTTAGTAACATTTTCAAAAAACTCCAACAAGTTCATCAAACACAATTTCCCATTCACAAATCTACGCTGGCAATGCCCAATTAGTTCAGGAGCACAGTCCCAGATGGTAGCTTTCAAATCTGCTCTCTCAGGCATAAAGTGGAAGACTCCAGAGTTCAATTCAAAGACTGATGGATTGAAGGTCAATAATCCGAAAAGTTATTTCAACCAGGTTAGGAGTTTGTTTCCTTGTCATATTCCTTCATTGCCCACAACAGTGTCGGAATTTAAAAATGATTTGGAGATGCCGGTGTTGGACTGGGGTGTACAAAGTTAAGAATTTTTTTAAAAAGTGATATTGACAATTGTAAGTGTACATTAAGCTATACGTAGCTCAGTTTCAGAAACAAGTCAGCCAAGTTCCTGAAGTTAGTGAAGGAAAAAGTAGTTTATTACATAAAAACGTATTCAAGCAAATTCGATTGTTAATATTATTTTTAAAAAAATAAAAATTACAAACATGTCCAAGTACTCTTATTGAAAAATATCTCTTGAAAAACAACAACACACACACATATACACACACAGTCTCCCTCTCACACACAGACTCACGCACTCTCACTCTCTCTTTCACACACACACACACACACAATGCACTTTAACAGTTAACGGTAGGGTTCTTAGTAAGATGGAGGAGCAGAGGGATCTTGGGGTCTATGTTCATAGATCTTTGAAAGTTACCACTCAGGTGGATAGAGTCTGTAAGAAGGCCTATGGTGTATTAGCGTTCATTAGCAGAGGGATTGAATTCAAGAGTCGTGAAGTGATGTTGCAGCTGTACAGGACTTTGGTTAGGCCACATTTGGAGTACTGTGTGCAGTTCTGGTCGCCTCACTTTAGGAAAGATGTGGAAGCTTTGGAGAGGGTGCAGAGAAGATTTCCCAGGATGTTGCCTGGAATGGAGAATAGGTCGTACAAGGATAGGTTGAGAGTGCTAGGCTTTTTCTCATTGGGACGGCGAAGGATGAGGGGTGACTTGATCGAGGTTTATAAGATGATCAGAGGAATAGATAGAGTAGACAGTCAGAAACTTTTTTTCCATGGGTACAACAGAGTGTTACAAGGGGACATAAATTTAAGGTGAAGGGTGGAAGGTATAGGGGAGATGTCAGGGGTGGGTTCTTTACCCAGAGAGTGGTGGGGGCATGGAATGCGCTTCCTGTGAGAGTGGCAGAGTCAGAATCATTGGTGACCTTTAAGCGGCAATTGGATAGGTACATGGATGGGTGCTTAAGCTAGGACAAATGTTCGGCACAACATCGTGGGCCGAAGGGCCTGTTCTGTGCTGTATTGTTCTATGTTCTATGTTCTATGCAGTAATGAGGCTTTCCAGTGGGCTTTCGACTCTGATGGGTGCTTCAGAGAAAGAGAGAGGAACTAAAGGTTTTTGTTACCCCTGAGCCATTTCTCTCCCATTGCCTGAGTTCAAATTCAATGTACTTTATTCCAACAAACTAGGTAATTGACCTCTCTCTGAAAGCATTGCAGGCTCAATGACTCCATTCAAGCAGCTTGTGTTCTTCAAAAATGTGACGATGTTGCTGCTGTAGTCTGTGTGCTCTGCATTGACGCTTGTTCATTTCAAAAGATCAAGACGCGCACACACATGCTCAGTGTTCAGTTTATAAATTAATGAGCTAATGCATCCAACTAATGATATTAATACATTTTCAATAATGTACTCTAATGACACTTTGCTTTGCACAAAACAGTTGCTACATTTAGCAACATCAACACCTCAAAAATAATTAATAGACTGTTGTTTGGTGGTTTCATGTGTGACAATGCTGTCACTTTAGAAAGGTTATTTTGTCCTTAGTTATTTTGAAGAGAGGTCGTAAAGGCAGAGGTGCTGAGGGTCTAAGTTTAACAATGGAAGGGGTGTGGCCAGTTCTCCCATTTCAGGTTTTTTTCGAGTTTGTTTTTAACTGTAGCAGCCACAAGATGTGTGAGTCCAGGGGAGTTGCAAGCTTCACAAAAGAACTCCTCTGACCTCCTTCAGAAATCCCTTTGGATATTCTTCCATCCTGCCTGTAAGAATCTGTGTTGGAATTTATCTTTTTGCCAAGGGGTGCACTTGTGGGATGTTACAGTATTGGAATAGTTCATGAGTAATAGTTACTGTATTGGGTTGGTTAAGTTTTCCAATAGTTAAGTTGTTCTAAATTCCATTTTTGTTTTGTTCGTGTTTCGGCTGTAGTGTGTAAATAAATTCTGTTTTGCTTAAAGCTGAGTGGTTTCACCAACTGCATCACATCTGGAATATGCACTTCACATCTGCCTTTAAAATAAGAACAAAAAAGCAGGAATCATCAGCAGTGCTTCGCCCAGAGGCCCGTTGAAGATGTTAACTAGTAGGGTGACAAAACGTCTGGAAATGAACCTTCCAGCTCAGCGAGCAATCCTACATCCGTAAGAAAAAGTTCGGGTATATGCTAGCTTCTTAAAATATTTTGAGGGGGTCTGGCCTGGCCCATACCACATGCTTCGTGCAGATCCTCACAGTCAAACGGATCCTTCAATTCCAGGTTTGTAATTCATGGTTAATCCTGCTTCCAGCCAAAAACGAGATTTTGCAAAGGTTTAAACAAGAAGAATCAGCAATCCATTTCACATCTTTTCCAATTTCTGTTTCCAACAAAGTCAGTCAAGGGAAGCCAATATATCTGCATGCTGTATAATAGTGTCAAAGATCAGTTGAGCCGAATGGACCATTTCCGTATTGTACATTCAACATAGTTCAATGTAGTAAATAAAGACAGTAGTCAATTCACCTTCAGCTATTGTATACTATTGCACAAAGTCAAAAATTCCCCAACATCTCAACTTCCAGAATGTACATGCAATACTGCTGATGCTGAAAATGTGAAATAAAAACAGAAAATGCTGGAGAAACTCAACAGGTCTGGTAGCATCTGTAGAGAGAAAACAGAGTTGATGTTTCAAGTCTAGTGGCCCTTCATTAGAACTGACATAACAGAGAAAGGATGGTACTTATGTTGATGAGGTAAAAACAATGAAGATGCTGGAAACCAGATTCTGGATTAGTGGTGCTGGAAGAGCACAGCAATTCAGGCAGATTCCTCAGGGCTTCGAAATCGACGTTTCGGGCAAAAGCCCTTCATCAGGGCTTTATTCCTGATGAAGGGCTTTTGCTCGAAACGTCGATTTCAAAACTCCTTGGATGCTGCCTGAACTGCTGTGCTCTTCCAGCACCACTAATCCAAGGTGGAAGTGAATAGATTACATGGGGCAGGAGCCCAGAGAGAGAGTGATAAAAGAGATAGGCAAACAGTGGATAGGACCTAGGGGTGTGGGGTTGGGTAACTGACTTTTGATTTGATTAATTATTGTCACATATACCTGGGTGCAGTGAAAAGTTTTATTTTAGATTAGATTACTTACAGTGTAGAACACTGTACAAGCAGTACAGGCAGATCATAATATATAAAGTGCATTAGGGTTATAGAACAGAGTGAGGAATACGATGTTATGGTTGCAGAGAATGTGCATAAAGTGTAAGATCAACATTAAATTTAAAGTTTCAGAGGTCCATTCTGAAGTCCAGTAACATTGGGGAGAAGTTGTTCTTGAATCTTTGACATGGAGGAGGGTGATCATGTTCTGAAACTGTTATATACAATGTTGAATCCTGAAGGCTGTGAGCTGCCTAGGTGCAAGATGAAGTCTAGTTGTTTGCTAAGGCAGAATAACATTATTTCTTTTTCATATTCCAGTTCCTTCTCCTACATTGCCCTGCATGAATCATATCAGCCCCTGTTTTGAATCTTTGTTATTATCTGGTGGGATGTTATTTTGTTAAAGCACGAGAACAGGAGGAGACCATTCAGCCCTTTGAGTCATCTCTACCATTCTGTGACTTGCTTTACATGATCATCTTTATTCTCTATCCCTTATTACCATCAAATAATAGAAAGAATGATAAACGTTTATCAATGTCACCTTTAAAATTTACAATTATTCTGGCATCAATTGCTGTTGTAGAGGTGTCACAGCTTTAGCCTGCCTCCCCATTTATTTCTTGCAATTTACAATTACCTCCCCATCTACTTCACTTCAACATGCCCCCATTCCCAGCATACCTTTCATTACTGGAATAATAGTAGCAAAATAACATGAAGAAAAAGCATGATGGGTTAACCAATATGGAGAACACAATATATGTCTGAATGCATTTTTTTTATATAATGGGAGCACAATTAGGCACTTGATCTAGCAAATAATGATATTCTAAAATATGACAGACCCCTACTTAAGAATCACATCACATTTGTAATGAAATGTGCATTTGCTTAGCACCTTTAACAAAGGACAACATCCCTTGATACCTCACAAAAGTGTTGTAATTAAATTTGACATAGAGCCACTTGAGGATGTATAAGGGACAAATGACCAAAAACCTGATCAAAGATTTTAACAATTTTCTTAAAAGAGATAGAAGAGATGAAAGAAGAAGAGTGCAATTAGACTCATAGAAACCACATCAAAACAGACCCCTCGGTCCAACTCGTTCGTGCCGACCAGATATCCAAAGTTAATCTAGTCCCACTTGCCAGCATTGGCCCATATCCCCCAAAGCCCTTCTATTTCATATACACATCCAGATGCCTTTTAAATGTTGTAATTGTACGAGCCTCCACCACTTCTTCTGGCAGCTCATTCCATACACACACCAGCTGGACAGCATCCAGACTTGTGCTGATAAGTCTCAATTAACATTCATGCCACAGAAATGCCAGGTAATGACCATCTCCAATAAAAGAGAACTTAACCTTCAACCTTAAAGCTCAATGGTATTACCATCCCTGAATTCTGACATTATCAACATCTTGGGAAGTAGCATTGTCCAAAATATGGACTGCACCAGTTCACTTCATGAGTATTCCAGATCAAAAGAGCTCGCTACATAAAATAAAATTCTCTTCCTCCATCTGGTTCTTTTCCCAATTGTCTTAAAGCCAAATCTACTGTTACTGACCCTCCCACCAAAGGAAAGAGTTTCCCTCTATCTGCTCTTCAAACACCCTTAGTATTTTGGATATTCTTATTAAATCTGTGACTCTAGGATATTGAAGATTCTAAAGGCTTATGTACACTGAAACATGAAATCAAACAGTCCAGAAGGAGGCAATTCTGCCCATCATGCCCAAACTAGCTATTTTCCCAAAGGCAGCAATTATTGTTCCTTTAGAAATAGGTATCCATTTTCCATTCTCTACTGAATCGGACTCTTTCAGACAGCATGGATCAGGTCACAGCAACTCACAACATAAGCAAACAGTTCATGTCAAGTTCTCCATTAGTCATGATAGTTAGTCCTTGAACACCATCAAAAAATGTGCTCAGCTCATTTGCAGCCACCTCATCAGCTGAACGAGAAAAGGACATAAGATTTGAAAACATAGCTTTCTGCAACTATCTTAAAATGTGTGTTGACGGTGACCCTGTGGGACCGGGAGACTTTGAAGTCAGGACATTGTGTTTCAATTGATTTCTGTCCCACAGTGGGAAAGCTACTTGTAACGTTTAATCACTTTCCACAGCTGACAAGTGACCTTTTCAAAGGTAGAGTGAGCCTTTAAGGTTTCCAAATGCAGAGTTTCACTTGCTCATTATAAAAAAAACTACTCTATTGGTTAATGTAGCCCCCAGTTAGCACTGCATGCTATGTCATGCACTTTAATAAATGATGAACGTGTTCTGAGAAATTCTGAGTCATTGTATTCTAAGAAGGTGACATTCGTTTTCCCAAATAGCTGCACTCCCGACTGAGAAACCAAAATGTTTAAATAGAATACACTCTACTCAATAAGAAGTAGGCCATTCAGCCCATCATGTCTCAATGAGATCATGTACTAATCCTCAACTCTATGTTCCTGCCTTTTCTCTGTAACCCTCGATTCCCTTACTGATTAAAAATCCGTCTATCTCAGCCTTACAAATACTTAATGTCCCAGCCAATTCCTCCTCATCTCTATTTTAAACAGATGACCCATTATTTTGTGATTATGCTCCCTGATCTTTCCCACAAGGGGAAATAACCTTTCTACACCTATCCTGTCAAGTTCCCTATGAATCTTATATCCTTTGATAAGGTCACCTCTCATTCTTCTAAATTCCAATGAGTACAGGCTCAGTCTATTCAACCTTCTTTCATATGTAAATTGTTCCCTGCCTGGGATCAATCTCGTGAACATTCTCCAAATTGCTTCCTTTGGCAGCGTACATCTTTCCTTAGATAATGGACCCAAAAATGTTCACAACATTTCAGTTGCAGTCTTGTATAGTTTTGGCAAAATTTCCCTATGTTATGTTATATTCCCTTTGAAATAAAGGCCAACATTCTATTTTCCTTCCTTATTATTCACTGAACTTGGATGATTTTTTTTGTGATTCATTTCACTGGGCTAGTAATCCCAGGATCCAGGCTAAGCTGTGTGGACATTGGTTCAAATTATACCATAGGAGGTGGTGGTATTTAAATTCATACAATAAAATCCAGAATTGAAAACTCGTCACAGCGATGTATTAATTATCATCAATTGTCATTTTTAAACATTCATATGTGGGATGTGGGCATCGCTGGCTGACCAACATTTATTACCCATAAAAACCGAAAGAACTGCGGTTGCTGTAAATCAGAAACAAAAACAAAAGTTGCTGGAAAAGCTCAGCAGGTCTGGCTGCTAAGAGATCAGAGTTAACATTTTGGGTCTGGATCAGTGGTGCTGGAAGAGCACAGGGATGACTTTTCAATTCCAGATTTTATTAATTGAATTTAAATTCCACCACCTTCCATGGTATCATTTGAACCAATCTCTGCACAACATTATTCCGGATCCCTGGATTATTTGTCCAGTGATATGAATTTATTGGCCATCCCTAGTTGCCCTTGAGGAGGTGATGGTGAGCTGCCTTCTTCAGCCTCTGCAGTCCACCTGCAGTGGGTTGACCCACAATGCCATTAGGGAGGGAATTCCAGGATATTGATCCAGTGACAGTGAAAGTACGGCAATATATTTCCAAGTCGGGATGGGGAGTGGTTTGGAGGGGAACTTGCACGGGGTGGTGTTCCCATGTATCTGCTGCCCTTATCCTTCTAGGTGGAAGTGGTCATAGGTTTTGAAGGTGCTGTCTGAGGATCTTTGGCAAATTATGTAATGCATCTTTTAGATAGCACACACGATGACCCAGTTGGATCTTTAGAGAAGGAAGTTGACGATCCTTGCCTGTTCTGGTCTACATGTGACTCCAGATCCATTACAACGTGGTTGACTCATAATCACCCTCTGAAATAGCCAAGCAAGCCACTCCGTTCCAGATCAACTAGGGATGGACAATAAATGCTGGCCTTATCAGAAACGCCACAACCCGTTCAAGATCATGTCTCACTGGGGTGACACACACTGGAAACCAAGCCCTGCTATTCCCAGAGTTGTCACAAACATTGAAGATTTTTAAACTAAATAAATAAAATATCATGTAGGGTGTATTTTTCAGATGAAAGACTTGTCCCCGCTTGTCTCTTGGCTGATTGTATTTTATTTAGTCAATATGCTCTATAGAATGTTCTTCTTTAAATGGCATTTCAAACTTTTTCTACGCTCTGAATTTGCTGCTATTTGAAAAATTGTTCTCTTGTTAGATCCTCTTTTGAGTGAGAAAGTTCAATGACGGATCTACTTAAGAGATGAACAACAATTCTGCAAATGAGAACCTTTTAAAATTTTCATGGCTACATATTTCAAACAAATGCCAGGCAATGACCATCTCCAACCAGAGAGTTTAACCATTGACCCTTAATAGTCAATGGTACCACCATCATTGAATCCCCCACTATCAATATCCTAGCATTGACCAAATTGAATTAAGAGCCTAATGATGACCATGAATCCATTGTTATGGGGTGGCATGGTGGCTCAATGGTTAGCACTGCGGCCTCACACCATCAGGGACCCAGGTTCGATTCCAGCCTCGGGCGACTGTCTGTGTGGAGTTTACACATTCTCCCTGTGCCTGTGTGGGTTTGCTCCGGTCTCCTCACACAGTCGAAAGATTAGGTGAATTGGCCGTGCTAAATTGCCCATAGCATTCAGGTATGTGTAGATTAGGAGTAAATGTAGAGTAATGCGGAATGGGTTTGGGTAGGATACTCTTCGGAGGGTCAGTGTGGACCTGTAAGGCTGAAGGGCCTGTTTCTACACTGTAGGGATTCTATGATTCTATGAAATCTATGCTTGTTGGAAAAATCCATCTGGTTCAATGTCCTTCAGGGAAGCAAATTGCTATCCTTGCCTGGTCTGGTCTGCATGTGACTCCAGACCCACAGCAAGATGGTTAACTGCCGACTGGGATGGGCAACAAATGCTGGCCTAGCCAGTGACACCCTCATCCCATGAATGAATTTTTAAAATTACATTCCTGGATGTTGACATTTGCTATTGAAACATGATCAACAGTGTCCTATTTATTTTTGAAATGAAATATTGATGAAAAGCTGCTAGGAGATTGTCAAATGTAGTTTGCTTCTTATTGGTCTGCTATTCATGCACCGTTTGATCTGACATTCTTTCCATGTTGTAGAGACGTGTGCGAGCCTGTACCACTTTTGAGTTGGTGTCCAATCCTGAAGCTGTTTGAAATCTTAGCAAATGTGCTTTTCACTACTGGCAATTTGCTGATTAACCAAATGGATCTGAAAGCTTAACATTTTCTGGTAGAAGGCTTGGTTTAGATGAAATTTATTTGATCGTTGTAAGGCACTTGCCGATTTTCTTGATTTGCATAAAGATTTTTAGAATTTTAATCACCTTGTAGTACACTCATTTTGTTGTCCTGCTTTTTTCTTTGTTGGTTAACATTGTTGCAGAATCTTTGTTGTAATGAAGTTTGATCTGGTATTAAAACTGAAGGTCTTTGAATTTTCCGTTGCTTTAATGCTGTTTTCAATGTAAAGTTCAGTTTTCCTTTAACAATATGGCATCTTCATGGAGATGAACTAAAGATATTCCTTTTCCAAGATGGCCGAAGCGTTTCCAAAGATCTGTGGGTAGAAAGTCTTTCAAACCAGCATCAATCAATAAAATTCAATGGTTTTTTGACTGTATCAAAGATGTTTACCGTGATGTCATTGGCATTGATTTTTTTCTGCATCTGTGGCATTCTCACACTGAATTCTTAATCATGTGAACAAATTCACTCCCTTCCTTTATTTGATTGTTTATAATTTAATGAATAAAATCGATAAAATTTCTTATTTGGCCAACAAAACTGGAATTGTAAAAATTTCATGAACTTCATTGTTAGGGCTCTGATACTTCAAATGGCAACATCAATTTTCATTCCCAATTTTTATTTTTCTTTCTAATCAAATTTCTTTAAGCCTCCATCTAAGAATGACCTTAACCCACTGTTATTGACTTTTTAAATCAATTAATCAGTTCAGAACTTGGTTAACTCACTGCTAGACACCTTAACTGTGCGTCACAGCCTAGCTTTTGGGTTAATATCTAACTTTTATGTCTGTCCCTCAAGGAATTGAATCTGCTTTGGCTGTCTGGTAATTGGCATCTTATATATTCAATTTGGATTACTCCCATTAGCTGCTATTATGCTTTTACTGCACTCAGTACTTCACTGTTCCCAAAGATTCATGCCAGCCATCTCCAACCAAGCAATTCACAAAAGTCTTCACCCAATTCATGCAAACCACACTCTCCTGTGACCTAAAGGCCTCAACTACAGACAGAAAGTTAGTATGCGATTAGTTTGTCTATTTTGGTGTTCTATATCGCAGTCACGGTAATCGAGGTGTAAATTCAAGGGCAAGATGGAGCTTGGCAAGATCTTATGGCATTCCTAAGAGCTGCACCAAACTTTGAGGGTACTCTACATGACTATCTATGCACCTTACTGCCAGAGAGTAAAGATGGCCAGAGTACCTTTCAGAGTACCATCCCCTAGAGCTCACCACACCCTCTGATGGAGATGGCTAGATCGATGCATGAACAACCAAGCATCACACAAGGTTACACCAAGGATTCAAGCTGGCATCTAAAAGACCTGAGGGAGAGGTGCTAAGAAGAAAAACATTTTAAAATTGCTAACTCTGAGCTTTCAGTTTCTTTGAGGGTATTCCACTGAAATTGCAGTATCAGGGGTCAGAATAACAGTAAGAATGTCTGGTTTCCTGAACACATCGAGTGGCTGCACCCATGTTGTTGAACTGATAACTTTGGGAGTGAGGAGGGCTCAATCTCAAAACAAGTGACAGAGGGAGGAGAGTTGCATGAGGCCTGGAGTCCGGTGGAAGATGTGGAAGTGGAGCAGCTCACTCAGGGGCTGATGTGGAACCTGAAATGTCATTGAGTGACAGCCTGAGTGAAGTGGAGACAGATTGTGATGAGGAAGCGTGTGACAGAGTCTCTTGCTCAGGGTTGCAATAGGGAGGGAGGGTGCTGGGCATGTTAGCTGGCATATATGAACAAACAATCTCTCGAGGAAAGTGTGTCTTTGGGGGAAGGAGGTTTCATGAGAAGGAGAATCAGGGATACAACAATTTCCTCAACCAGATATAAACCATAGGCTTAAATCTACATGTATGTTTTGACTTCCTTGCTTAACCTTAATTTCCTGCAATGTTTGTAATGACAGGTTGCCAATGGAAGAAAGAATTCTTGCTTTGTGATCTTTGGGCTGTCCATGTGTTCAATCTCATGTAACACTCAGCACCAAATCAATCTTTCTCATTATAATTCATGCTTATTTATAACATGCACAACAAATCATGTCTCCCACAAGTGGGTTCACTACCATTACCATTTGAAAATTGCACCCTTATTATTCTGTCAGTGGGAGTCAGATTTTAATTATGGTATATTAACAAATAGAAATTGCACATGTTCCCCGATGAGCACATCTGCCAACTATAAAGCAAATTAAATCATATTGTTCAGACTAAAATACTGTTACCAAATTAATTTCCATTAAAACTGTTATAAAAATGCAAACAGACCATGACTGATAACCAGGAATGCAATGCCAGACTTACATAATACTTTAAAATAGTGAAGACCAATTTTTAACATTGGCTTCCAAAAATAGGTAGCCATGTTTTTTTCTATTGGGTGTGTGTATTGTCAGCTGAGCCAGCATATATTACCCATCTCTATCTGCCTCTTGAGAAGGTGGTTATGAGCTGCCTTCTTCAACTGCTGCAAATGAACCCACAATACCATTAGGGAGGGAATTCCAGGATTTCGACCTAGTTGAAGTGAAGGAACAGTGATCTATTTCCAAGTCAGGATTCGTGAGTGGCTTGAAGGGGAACTTACAAGTGTTTCCATGTATCTGCTGCCCTTTTCCTCCTCAATGGCAGAGGGAGTAGTTTTGGAAGGTGCTGTTGAAGGAGCTGTGGTGAATTACTGCAGTGCATTTTGTAGACTGTATACACTGCTAAGCAAGTGAATATCGAAGGCAGCAGATGTAAAGTCTATTAAGCAGGCTGTTTTGTACTGGATGGTGTCAAATTTCTTGAGTGCCATTGGAGCAGGTGGGGAGTATGTCAATGGTCAACACATTTCCTAGTCTCTGACCTACTCTTGTAGCCACACTATTTATATGGTTGATCTGGTTAGAGTTCAACAATTGTAGCAGAACTATATGTAAGTCTTTATTAGAGACTTTCAGATTGTGGAGTAGAAATGGCAATGTTCCAGTCCTGGCAACATCCTTGCAAATCCCCTCTGTCCCCTCCCTGCTGCAATTACATCCTCTCTGTAGTGAGATGACCAGAACTACACAGAGCACTTAAGTTGTGACCCAACTAATGATTTACACAGTTCCAACATAGTCTTCTGGCTCTTATAGTCTATACCTTGTTTAATAATGGAAAAGATCCCATTTGCCTTCCCAACTACCTTGTTGCAATGTCCTGGAACACTCAGGGATTTGTGGATGTTCACTCCAAGACCACTCAATTCCTCCAAACCTCTCAGTATTCTCCCATTTGTTGTTCAATCTTTTGCTTCATTTGATCTCCCCAAATATGTCACCTAACACTTAGAGTCATAAAGTCATAGAGATGTACAGCATGGTAACAGACCCTTCGGTCCAACCCATCCATGCCGACCAGATATCCCAAGACCACCAATAATACCTTCCTGCAGTCTACAGTCTCCCTACTCATTATCAAACACATGGCCAATGTCATTTACAAATTTCTTGATCATGGCTCTGACATTTATGACTAACTAACTGACTAACACAGCTAGAGGCGAGGTTTTCCAGTCTAAAGATAACCACCAACAATTATCCTTTGTTTCCTGTCACTGAGCCAATTTTGTATCCAGCTTGCTTCATTCCCTGGATCCCATGGGTTTATATTTTTTCAGTCAGTCTTCCCGTGGGACCTTACCAACAGGATTGCTAAAATCCACAGAGACCTCATCAACTGCCTTCATCACTCTTCCTTGTTCCCTCCTTAAAAATTTAGACAAATACAATCATAGGAATAAAATCATAATCACAATCCCATCTGAGGTCAGTCAGCAATTGCTATTGAACAACACTCATCCAATTGTAACATATTTAAGAATATGTTAAATATTTAAATATATTCAACATAGTCAAACACCCCAACTGGCTTCATGGGAGTTTTATCAAATTAAAGTTTACACCAAGACACATAGGGAGTTGGCAGTGTCTATGGAGAGAGAAATTCTTCTTAGGCTCAAAATGTTATCTGTCTCTCTCCATAGACACTGCTAAGTATGCCAAACATTTCTAGTACTTTCTGCTTTTATTTTGCTTCCATTCACAAGTCTGAGGTAATGACCATCTCCAACATGATGGAATCTAACCATCACCCCTTGACATTCAATGGCATTATTGTTGCCATATTCCCCGCTATCAAGTTCCCGAGGGTTATCATTAACCAGAAACAGGAACTAGACAAGCCATATAAATAGTGTCTGCAAGAGCAGGTCAGAGCTAGGAACGTTGCAGTGAGTAACTTACTGACTCCCCACAGTTTGTCCACTATCTACAAGACACAAGTCAGGAGTGTGACGAATATTCTCCACTTGCCTGGATGAACACAGCTCCAACAACACTCAAGCATCTTGACATCATCCAGGATAAAGCAGCTCACTTTATTGGCACCACATTCACTAACATCAATTCTCTCCACCACCGGTGCTCAGTAGCAGCAGTGTGTACTATCTACAAGATGCAGTGCAGAAATTCACCAAGCACCTTCCAAATCCACTCCCATCTAGGACAAGGGCAGCCAAAACATGGGAACACCACCACCACCTGCCAGTTCCCCTTCAAGCCACTGCAGTATTTTGCTCTTGTTTGAGATCCCAAAGATTCTGAGGGCTAGAAAGGGTTACAGAGTTAGTGGGGGGGTAAGACCATGAGTGAAACTAAGAACATGAATTTTAATTTTGAGGAACTGCTAAATCTGGCTATTGGCAGCATGAAACATCAGGTAGATGAGTTAAATGAAAAGTTGTCACAATTCAATGAATTAAATTAGTTTTATTATCACATGTCCTCAAATGAGAACAGTGAAAAGTGTATAAGTTGCCATTTATAGCGCCATTTTGGGTACTAAGGTACCTAGGCAGAGCTTGTCTAGTTACAGATTAGTAACGGTGTAACAATGTCACTAACACGGAGTACCACCTTAGGTACAAAGTTAAAAATCACATAACACCAGGTTATAGTCCAACAGGTTTAATTGGAAACACTAGCTTTCGGAGTGTCGCTCCTTCATCAGGTGATTAACCACAATCACCTGATGAAGGAGCGGCGCTCCGAAAGCTAGTGTGCTTCCAATTAAACCTGTTGGACTATAACCTGGTGTTATGTGATTTTTAACTTTGTACAGCCCAGTCCATCACCGGCATCTCCAATCATGACCTTAGGTTCAGAGTAAGGTCATATGAAGAAGGCTTATGCCCGAAACTTCGATTCTCCTGCTCCTTGGATGCTGCCTGACTTGCTGTGCTTTTCCAGCAACACATTTTTCAGCTCTGATCTCCAGCATCTGCAGTCCTCACTTTCTCAAAGTACCTAGGTACAATCGTTAGTTACAGAATAGAGAAATGAAGAAACGAGGTTATATTACAGCCATACACAGTATAACCATAGGTCAGAAAATCAAGATGTTCAAAAGACAAACATCACAGTCTCTCTTCAAGGGCTTGCCGCAGCAGAATGGCACAGGGGGCCTCCACATGCCCTGACCACTGGATACTGCCACGCACTGCACTGGGCCACAGCCCCTGTTCTGCTCAGGAACGCTGTTCACCTCCCCCACCCTCCATGTCCGAGGCCAGGGCCAGGTGTCCAAGGCCAAGAGAAGGGAGGTAAAGAGAGAGAAATAGATAAAGAATGGGTGGAACGGGAGAGCTCCAACTGCAGAACCCCTCTTGACCACCATCTTATTGGGGTGTCACATGCGACTAGCAAGGGAAAATGCCAACAAAGAATTTGGATTGGATTAGGAAGACAAGAAACATTCTCACAGAAGTGAGGTGAAAGGAGGAACTGGAACACATGGCTTCTTCTTAAATTGCACAAGTTACAGAGTAAGTTTACTTGCTGTGAAAGAAGAAAACAACTGGAAGTTTTAGGATGCTGTAAATAAATAGAGATTAGAAACCAATTAAAAATGAAGAAGAGGCCCAATGGGGACAATAAGAATAATAATGAAAAACACTAAATGGGAATATGAGAAATGAGAAACGAGATACAGATAGAGAAAGCAGAGAGAGGGAATGAGAGGAGATGGCCACAAAATTATTAATCAGTCTGTATTGATGTGCCTTGGGACATTAAATCCAACAGCTCTGGGTAACAGATGAGGTTTTTTTAACGAGCAGTGAGCAGATGCTTCAGCAAAACAAGTGCAAGCAAGGAATGAAATTTCTGGCATTAAACTAATGTCTCAGAATTTCATTAATAGATTATGAAAGGACTTCATTTCAGTACGAGGATATCATAAGGAAAAAGTCATTTAGATTTCAGGCCAGTAATTGCAGTTATTATGTGTTTCAATGAAATGCTCATAAAGCACAGCCATTGACCAACCCTCTCAATCATCCTTGCCTCCTACTTTTATAACAAATACCTTGCTGTTGGTTCTGGCTCAACCCTTTCTCTTGATCTAAGCATAGTTTAAAGGGAGTTTTAGTGCATCCCCCGCTTCCTCTCCCGAAGCCCACTTTAAGTGCAGAATGCCATGCTTTAAGGGATATCTTAGCTCTGGACGAACATTAGACTAATTTTCCTAGAGGAGAAAGTGAGGTCTGCAGATGCTGGAGATCAGAGCTGAAAATGTGTTGCTGGAAAAGCGCAGCAGGTCAGGCAGCATCCAAGGAACAGGAGAATCGACATTTCGGGCATAAGCCCTTCTTCAGGAATGAGGAAGGTTTGTCCAGCAGGCTAAGATAAAAGGTAGGGAGGAGGGACTTGGGGGAGGGGCGTCGAAAATGTGATAGGTGGAAAGAGGTCAAGGTGAGGGTGATAGGTCAGACGGGGGTGGGGGCGGAGAGGTCGGGAAGAAGATTGCAGGTTAGGAAGGCGGTGCTGAATTCGATGGATTTGACTGAGACAAGGTGGGGGGAGGGGAAATGAGGAAACTGGTGAAACCCGAGTTCATCCCTTGTGGTTGGAGGATTCCT
>NC_057731.1:47365581-47396694 GCF_004010195.1 Chiloscyllium plagiosum | reverse complement strand
TTCAACTCCCCCTCCCACTCCACAAAGGATATGCAGATCTTTGGATTCCTCCATCGCCAGACCACAACAAAATGATGGTTGGAGGAAGAGCGCCTCATCTTCTGCCTAGGAACCCTCCAACCACAAGGCAGGAACGCGGGTTTCACCAGTTTCCTCATTTCCCCTCCCCCCACCTTGTCTCAGTCAAATCCATCGAATTCAGCACCGCCTTCCTAACCTGCAATCTTCTTCCCGACCTCTCCGCCCCCACCCCAGTCTGACCTATCACCCTCACCTTGACCTCTTTCCACCTATCACATTTTCGACGCCCCTCCCCCAAGTCCCTCCTCCCT
This sequence comes from Chiloscyllium plagiosum, assembly GCF_004010195.1. Taxonomy (NCBI): domain Eukaryota; kingdom Metazoa; phylum Chordata; class Chondrichthyes; order Orectolobiformes; family Hemiscylliidae; genus Chiloscyllium; species Chiloscyllium plagiosum. The sequence continues at coordinate 47,396,362 of NC_057731.1, read as the reverse complement.
ACCTTTTATCTTAGCCTGCTGAACAAACTTTCCTCATTCTTGAAGAAGGGCTTATGCCCGAAATGTCGATTCTCCTGTTCCTTGGATGCTGCCTGACCTGCTGCGCTTTTCCAGCAACACATTTTCAGCGCTAATTTTCCTAGAGCCTTAGGTCTTTTCATTGATATCAATGGAGCAACTATAAGTGGCCTCAGTGCCCTCACAGGTTTTGGAGACAAAGGAAATAAGTTATGCCTTTTTAAAAGTATTCTTATGAACATATATATAATTACTTCACACTATACTCCATCTTAGTTAGCCAGTCTGTAGCAATCTCTTTGTCTTCTCTTCATAGCTTACATTCCGACTTAATCATAGAATCCCTATAGTGTGGAAGCAGGCCATTTGACCCATCAGGTCCATATCAACCTTCCAAAGATGAGCCCACCCTCTGCCCCCATTTCCCATGGCTAATCCACCTAGCCAACACATTCTGTGGGCAATTTAGCATGGCCAATCTACCTAACTGGCACATTTTTGAACTGTGGGAGGCAACTGGAGCACCCATCAGAAACCCACACTGACAGTCACCCAAGGGTGGAATCAAACCCAGGTCCCTGGTGCTGTGAGGCAGCAGTGCTAAACACTGAGCCACCGCGTCACCTGAACTTTGTGCTGTCAGCACACTCTTGGTTGCTTTGTCTAAGTCATTAATATAGGTTGTAAATAGCGGAGACTAGCACTGATGTTTGTGACGCTCCAGTAGTTACAACCTGTCAAATTAAAATGCCCCTCCCTGCTTCCTGTCTGTTAACCACTCCTCTATCCAGGTTAAGATATTACACCAACTCCACAAGGCCCTCATCTTGCATATTAACATTTTATGCAGCACCTTAATTAATATGTTGCAAAAATCCAAAAATACTCAAAACCGAAACTTTGCAGATGCTGGTAATCTGGAATTAAAAAATGGAAGGTGCTGGAGAAACTCTGAAGGTCTGTGGAGAGAGAATTCCAAAGGAAAGTCAAACTGGACTCGAAACATTTCTCTGTCCACAAATACTGCTAGACCTGCTGAGTTTCTCCACCACTGTCTGTTTTTAATTTTAAAACACTAGTTCCCCTTTGACTGAAAAGACTCTAATAAATTTGTCAAACAAGATTTGCCTTTGCTTTAGCTTTTATCTGATTATACTAATAATATTCTAAGCACATTATTAAGAATTGCTCAATAAAAGTTCCCAGCATGTTCCTGATGATTGATATCAGACTGACTGGCCTATGATTTACCATTTTCCTTCTCCCTTCTCTCTTGAATAAAGATGTTACATTTGCTAACTTCCAATCTGCTGAGATTCTTATAGAATCTAGAGAATTTTGGAAAATTATAACCAGCGTGTTCTTTATCTCTGTGCCTGCCTCATTTCAAACCCTAGGTATTAGTCATCAGGTTCTGGGATTGTGTTGCCTTTTAGTTCCTTACCTTTTTCCAATATTTTATCTCTACTGATATTAATCATCTTTAAGTTCCTCACTCTCATTTGTCTTTTGATTACTAATTCAGGTATGTCTTCAACTGTGAAGACAAACACATTCACGTGTCAAACATCTCTGCAACTTCTCCACTTCTCGTGATTATTGCCCATGTCTGCAGGGGTTGAATGGTGACTTTAGCCATTCTTATTTTTTATATGGCTGTGAAAGGCCTTCAGTCCATTTGTATATTCCTGGCTGGTTCTGATTCTGTTCTGATTCTGTTAATTCTGTTTTCTCTCTCTCTCTCTGCACTTTCTCTGCAGCTGTCATCTGCACTCTGTTCTGCTACCCTGATGCACTTTGTATGATACAATCTGCCTGTATTGCACGCATTGCGAACCTTTTCACTGTATCTCAGTGCATGAGACAACGATAAATTAATCAATTCCATTTTTCCCTTTTAATCAACGTTTTGCTCGCCATTCTTTGGTTTCTAAGATACTCCCAATCTTCAGACTTGTGTTTATTGTTTGCAACATTATAAGCCACTTTTTTTAAAAACTGGACATCTGACATTGCTGGAGAAACTCAGCAGGTCTGACAGCATCTGTGGAGAGGGGAAACAAGAGTTAATGTTATGAATCCAGTGACCCTTCTTCAGAATTGATAGCAGCTGGAAAAAAGGTGTTAATTACGTATTCATTTCTTTTATCTTTTTCAGTTGAAAGTGTCTGCCATGGGGTATATTTCGTACTAGTCTCCTTGCCCTGCCTATGGGGGAGGTAACTCCCATGGGCTACTGGGCAACAACATCAAGAAGAAGAGCTCTTATAGAGACACAGATTTGTACAGCATGGAAACAGACCATTCAGTCTAACTCATCCATGCCAAGCAGGTATCCCAAATTAATCTAGTCCCATTTGCCAACATTTTAATCGAAGCCTTACCTTAAATATGCAAAGAAATAAACACGGCAGACTTCAGCTTTAATATGCTTTATCATGGATAAGGTAAATAGGCAAAGTCTTTTCCCTGAGGTCGGGGAGTCCAAAACTAGAGGGCATAGGTTTAGGGTGAGAGGGAAAAGATATAAAAGAGACCTACAGGGCAGGAAGGGTTTGGAGGGATATGGGCCGGGTGTTGGCAGGTGGGACTAGATTGGGTTGGGATATGTGGTCGGCATGGACGGGTTGGACCAAAGGGTCTGTTTCCATGCTGTACATCTCTATGACTCTATCCCTCAATATCTCTAAATGCACTCACCATTAGTTTCCTCCCAGTTTGTTTCGGAGGATCTTATATAAATATCACACTTTAAGCATTCACGTCTGCACCAAGACATACTCTACTTGGCTCCCATCCAGATGCTGTCCCAGCTGTTACCCTGATTTAGAATCCCAAGCTGCTCCATTATATTGGGAGTGCTTAAATTTGGCAACACCTAAACCATGCCTTTTAAATCAGTCCTTAGAGGAATTGTTATAGAGTGAATCATATGCCACTGCCCTCAGATTTTCTGGGGGGAGTCTGCAGGTGAATTGGATTTAAGTACGATGGACATTTCTCCAAAACTGTCGATGACTTTAATCATCAAATCTCCCCTAGACATTCTCTGCTGTTAGGAGAACAACCTCAGCTTAGACCATTGGCTTACAGCACTGTACAAGACCATTCAGCCCATCTCTTTGTGAGGATGTCCAATTTGTTCCATACTCCTGCTTTCTCCCTTATTCTTGAAAGTTGCTCATCTTCAAGAGCAGCATGTGCCAATTTCCTCGCTATAGTTTCTGTGGAATCTGATTCCACCGTCCTTTCATTTGATTTCAGAACTTACAAAACCCTTTGTGTGAATAAACTTTTCCTCCTTTTCCCTTGAGTGTTTTCTCCAGACTTTCAGCCTAATTATGACCACTTCACTCAGAGTCAGAGAGTTAGGTCTGGGTTAAGGGAAATAAGGATTGGGTCATAATTAACTTTGAGCATACATAAACAGGGAACAGCTGAGCTATTTGAGATGTTAGATGAGAGTTACAAGACTGAAGAAGTCAACTAACTCGATTTATCAAGAAGAGTTATTCATTTTAGCTTATGGTACAGTGGTAGTGTCCCTACCTCTAACCTTGGAGGTATGGATTCACATTCCACCTGCTCCAGAAATGGGTAATAATATCTCTAAACTGATTGATTAAAAGTATTTCTGTCTTAGTTTCCATCTCAGCAGGCAGCTTCAGGTCTATGAAGGTCATCAATGACTTTCTCACTTGTCCAATTACCATCCCTTTTCACCTTGCACCATCACTCCTTCAGTCATTTAATCTATCCTGCTTTCCACACAGCTACCATTCCCCTTTAGACTTGGCTTCGTCTTCGCTTAAAAGCTTTGACTTTTCTAACCTTCCCCTGTTCTAACGAAAGGTCACAGACCTGAAATGCTAGCTCTGTCGCTGTCCTCACAAATAGTCCCAGACTTGCTGAATATTCTCAGCACTTTTCTTTCTGATTTTCAGCACTCACAAAATTTCTCTTCTGTTATCGGTTTAACCAAGCTTCTTATTCTTTTGCAAATTTGTTTATTTTTTATAAACTTGTGCAATAATGAATGTAATAGTTGGCACTGGTTATTACCCTAAAAAGAAATGGGAAAAGGCAGAATGATACCATGAGGAAGTTTTACTTATACAAGTTGGGAATTCCCAGTATGTCAATCCTTCCAGGAATAGGCAATTTGCTTTATCTCATCTGCATTCCAATCGTGAATACGATAGACTGTGTGGTGTTTGATTCACACAAGAGCAGGTTACGCACAATAGATGTTTTCAGATGAGGTGAAACTTCATTCTGCACAGTCCAGACTTAGCCCAGTCAATAATTTGATATTGCAGGTAACTCGGAGCTTGTCATAGAAATGAAAGGCCACAAAGGAAGGTTATCACGCTGGGGAATTAAATAGCCAACTCTCCAGGCACAGGGGCATAATGCCACTACAAAGAACCTTGGGACACTTTACAACATCAAACGTGCTATTATCTAGATATAAATTATTGTTGCAACCAAGAAGGAATAAGACAAAGAAATTATGTTTAACCTACTTTGGTATTCAATGTTAAAAGCAGCATACACTGCCTCGATGTACCAGGTCAGTCATTGTGTTTAAACAGAAAGGAAATAGGTTTGGGCAGCATGACTGTGTTCCCTTTACCCATTTCCCAGGTATCTGTTAGTCTATCTATATATCACCTAAGCCCCTCGATTAAATTCCAGACTGTAACTCACTCCCAGGTAAGTGTTATACTATATATAAACCACCCGAACCTTGCAATTAGACTCCAGTTTGTAAATCACTCCTGAGCATCAGCTATTCTAAATATAAACCAACCTGAACTCTTTGATTAGATGTCAGTCTATAACTCACTCTTGGGTATCTGTAATTCTATATATAAACCCCCCAAACCCCTCGATTGGATTCCAGTCTGTAACTCACTCCCAGCTATCTATTATTCTATATACAAACCCCCTCGATTAGATTCCAGTTAGTAACTCAGTCCCACTATCTATTATTCTATATACAAACCCCCTCGATTAGATTCCTTTCTCTAGCTCACACCTGGGTATCTGTTATTCTATACATAAACCTCCAGAACCCCTCAATTAGATTCCTTTCTGTAACTCATTCCAGGGTCTCTGCCTTTCTGTATGTTAACCTTTCGAATCTGTCAATTTCATTCCAAACTTCACAGTGCCTTGTGAAGTTGAGTCCTTATGTTACACAGGTCTGCCACCCCCTGGCCAATTATCAGAATGCCAATCACTTGCTCAATATTCATCATTGATGGTGGGCTTTGCTCATCTCATGTCTTAATTATACTGTATTTGATTGCATGATCTGTGACCTTCACTAATGCACATGAAACAACATAGCTGTCCTGCAAGACTTATAAGCAATAGAACTTACTCAGATTTCAAGGATCTGTTGTATTAATTGCTCCTTTCCTGAAGTGTTTTGCCAACCAGTCATGCCAAGCTATTAAATTTTGCCATCTGGTCTTCAGTGCTTCAATTTAACATAAGGCAAATATTTAATAAAAGGAAAATACTGAGAAATTAAAGTACTACCGATATAACACCCCAACCTTTAGACCCAAAATCGTGGCTGTGTTTCTCCAATGCTGGCCTCTGGGTCATCCTGATTTATTCAGTAGCCTGTGGCAGTCTTCCGGCCTGACATGGCCTCAGCTTAAACTTCCAGCCTCAAGGTCAAGGCCAGCATGGACTGGAGTCAAGGCCCAGCGTGGACTGGAGTCAAGGCCCAGCGCGGACTGGAGTCAAGGCCCAGTGCGGTCTGGAGTCAAGGCCCAACCCCGGACTGGAGTCAAGGCCCAACACGGTCTGGGGCCAATGCCCAGTGTGGTCTGTGATCAAGGCCCAGCGCGGTCTGGAGTCAAGGCCCAGCGCGGTCTGGAGTCAAGGCCCAGCGCAGTCTGGGATCAAGGCCCAGTGTGGACTGGAGGCTAGGTACCAGCGTGAATTGGGTTGAAGGACTGTTGTCCTGAACTTTTTATTTCTGTACTCTCTCATTTATTCCTATGATCTGTGATGCTGGACTTCTTATTTCTTTATTTTTCTAATTTCTTTTCTAAGAACTTGTACTGATGTATCTTAGGTATCTAAGGTGGCACCCTAAGTGGCAACTTGTAAACTTTTCACTGCACACATTTGAGTACAAGTAACAGTAAAGCTAATTCTAATTCAATTCAATTCATTCGTGAAAATCGTGCTCCCAGCTATCTTGATCCTAATCTCTGGAATTCATTCCCTAAATCTTTCAACCTCCTTTAAGACTCTCCTTAAAACCGATTTGTCTGGCCAAGCTCTAGGTTACCTGGCCTAAATGGCTCAATGACAATTTTTATGTCCAATTTTTACTCCTGTACTGCCCTTGAAATGTTTTACTCATTTAGATTGCAAAACAAAGTCGTTTTTCAATAAGAATGGCCTCACTCAAAAACAAAATCTCCCAATGGAATACCAACAGCGCAAGGATCTCGTGTTCACTCCATGTGACATTCCGGGTCTGAGGAAATGAAATTGAGAGGGCTCAGATTAGTTTAATGGTTGAATTAAGTTAGCATCAAAAATGTGAAATATGATTGCAGTCATGGGGCAAATGATTGATCAAATGCTATGATCTGGACCAGCCAGTTAATGGGGGAGTGCGGTGGTTGGCTCCGATTAGCTAACTGTGACAATAGACAATAGAGACAATAGACAATAGGTGCAGGAGTAGGCCATTCTGCCCTTCAAGCCTGCACCACCATTCAATATGATCATGGCTGATCATCCTTCATCAGTATCCTGTTCCTGCCTTATCTCCATAAAGGAGATTCCTGAATTCCTGAAGAAGGACTCCTTGAAGAAGGATTCTCCTGCTCCTTGGATGCTGCCTGACCTGCTGCGCCTTTCCAGCAACACATTTTGAGCTCTTATCTCCATAACCCTTGATTCCACAATCCTTGAGTGCTCTATCCAACTCTTTCTTAAATGAATCCAGAGACTGGGCCTCCACTGCCCTCTGGGGCAGAGCATTCCACACAGCCACCACTCTCTGGATGAAGAAGTTTCTCCTCATCTCTGTCCTAAATGGTCTACCCCGTATTTTTAAGCTGTGTCCTCTGGTTCGGCACTCACCCATCAGCGGAAACATGTTTCCTGCCTCCAGAGTGTCCAATCCTTTAATAATCTTATATGTCTCAATCATATCCCCTCTCAGTCTTCTAAACTCAAGGGTATACAAGCCCAGTCGCTCCAGTCTTTCAGTGTAAGGTAATCCCGCCATTCCAGGAATTGTCCTGTGAACCTACGCTGCACTCCCTCAATGTGTGAGGATAGGCAGAGAGTGAACGAACTGGACAGATAGTTTGTGAAATTACTGCAGGTTTAATTGCATCTCTGGTCTCTAACAGTAATTTTCACTCTTCACAAAAGCAAATGTCCTAGGGTTAGCTCCTGTTTCCCTTTTAACACTTTTCTGGTTCCAATCATAATGGGGAGCTTCAGTTTCACTGCCAAGCGGGAGTTGTTGAGGTGCTGTCTTCAATCCAGTAGGGGGAGTTGTTGAGGAGCTGTCTTCAATCCAGCACTGTACCACTTAACCTGAGGAAGTTTTAAAGTCTGTCACTGGAAAAGCACAGCAGGTCAGGCAGCATCCAAGGAGCAGGAGAGTCAATGCTTCGGGCATAAGCCCTCGATTGCCTGACGAAGGAACTGCGCTCCAAAAGCTTATGATTTTAAGTAAACCAGTTGGACTATAATAGACTGTTATGACACAGGTAAACCCTCCTGCATAATTTAAACCAGCAACACAGAAAAGATTTATCCTGTGTCGTAATCTGTGAAAATTCAAGAGGCCAAGAACAATTTAAAGTGAAAATTAACATCTTTTTTCTTTAAGTATAATAACTATTTACAACTCCTTTTTCTAACCTATCTTTTACCTTCCCCTTCTACAACACTAGTCCAATAAATCCCCCGATTAAGATTTACCAAAAAAATTCAAATGTCAAAACCAGGCAATTGTCGAACCTTCTCTTTGTATCTTTCTTCTGTAGATTTTCTTCTTCTTCCTAGGGATTTCTGTTTCATAGGTCACTGATTGATAAAGGTACCTTTAAGGGAGCTGTGTTTTGGGCAGAGTGTACATGCTGGTGGCTTGGCAGTTCTCTCCCAACTATTCACGCTTTCCTGCTCTTATGTCTAGGGACATAGATGGTGACATCTTGAAAAATGTCCATATTACAGAGGAGGAAGTAGTGGAGGTCTTGAAAAACATAAAGGTAGATAAATCCCCAGGACCTGATCAGGTATAACCTAGAACTCTGTGGGAGGCTAGGGAAGTGATTGCTGGGCCTATTGTTGTGATATTTGTATCATCACTAGTCACAGGTGAGGTGCCAGAAGACTGGAGGTTGGCTAATGTGGTGCCACTGTTTAAGAAAGATGGTAAGGACAAGCCAGGGAACTATAGACCAGTGAACCTGACATCAGTGGTGGGCAAGTTGTTGGAGGGAATCCTGAGGGACAGGACTGATTAGGGATAATCAACATGACTTTGTGCGTGGGAAATCAAATCTCACAAATTTGATTGCGTTTTTTGAAGAAGTAAATTAGAGGATTGATGAGGGCAGAGCAGCAGATGTGATCTACATGGACTTCAGTAAGGCGTTTGACAAGGTTCCCCATGGGAGACTGATTAGCAAGGTTAGATCTCACGGAATACAGGGAGAACTAGTCATTTGGCTGAAAGGTAGAAGACAGAGGGTGGTGGTGGAGGGTTGTTTTTCAGACTGGAGGCCTGTGACCAGTGCAGTGCCACAAGGTTCAGTATTGGGTCCACTACTTTTCATCAATTATATGAATGATTTGGATGTGAGCGTAAGTGGTATTGTTAGTAAGTTTTCAGATGACACCAAATTGGACGTGTATTGGACAGCGAAGAGGGTTACCTCAGATTACAACAGGATCTTCACCAGATGGGCCAATGGGCTGAGACGTGGCAGATGGAGTTTAATTCAGATAAATGCGAGGTGCAGCATTTTGGGAAAGCAAATCTTAACAGGACTAATACACTTAATGGTAAGGTCCTGGGGAATGTTGCTGAATAAAGAGACCTTGGAGTGCAGGTTCATAGCTCCTTGAAAGTGGAGTCACAGGTAGATAGGATAGTGAAGAAGGTGTTTGGTATGCTTTCCTTTATTGGTCAGAGTTTTGAGTACAGGTGTTGGGAGGTCATGTTGCAGCTGTACAAGAATTGGTTAGGACACTGTTGGAATATTGCATGCAATTCTAGTCTCCTTCCTATCGGAAAGATGTTGTGAAACTTGAAAGGGTTCAGAAAAGATTTACAAGGATGTTGCTGGGGTTGCAGGATTTGAGCTATAGGGAGAGGTTGAATAGGCTAGGGCTGTTTTCCCATTGGAGGCTGAGGGGTGACCTTACAGAGGTTTATAAAATCATGAGGGGCATGGATAGGATAAATAGACAACGCATTTTCCCTGGGGCCAGGGAGTCCAGAACTAGAGGGCATAGGTTTAGGGTGAGAGAGGAAAGATATAAAAGAGACCTAAGGGGCAACATTTTCACACAGAGCATGGTATATGTATGGAATAAGCTGCCAGAGGCAGTGGTGGAGGCAGGTACAATTGCAAATTTAAAAGGCATTTGGATGGGTATATGAATAGGAAGGGTTTGGAGGGATATGGGCCGGGTGCTGGCAAGTGGAACTAGATTGGGTTGGGATATTTGGTCGGCATGAACAAGTTAGTCTGAAGGGTCTATTTCCATGCTGTGCATCTCTATGACTCTATCTCGGCAATAATCTGTAGGTGTTTAAAACTGCTGGGATTTTTCATACCCCAAATTTATTCAAATCAGTTCAAATCACAAATCCAAGTCTCAAACTGTTCAAATCCTGGATGAACCCCCAATCTGTTGTGACACGGGATAAACCCTCCTGTTTAATTTAAATCTGCAAGCAGAAACGATTTATCCCATGCAGTAACGTGTGAAAATTCGAGAGGCCAAGAGCTATTTAAAGTAAAAATTAACAACTTTATTTCTTAAAGTATAACAGAGAATAATTAACTAACAACCTTTTACAACTCCTTTCTCGAATCTATCTTTTATCTTTCTCTTCTACGATACTATTCCAATAAAACCCCCATTAAGATTTACCAAAAAATTCAAATTTCAAAACCAGGCAGCTGTCAAAGCTCCTCTTAGTATCTTCCTGGCAGTTCTCTCTCAACTGTTCACGTTTTCCTGGTCTTATACCCCCAGAGCATCGGATTGTTATTAGTTTTTAATACTGTCAATATGCTAAATTCAAACTTGCTTAGAGTTTGTTTTTTTTTGGTGTATAATTTAAACTGATTGGAATTTGTTTTTATCTCCAGGCAACCAGCTACACCAGCTGTTGAACCAAAAGGTTACATTGTATCTTGTTCAGAACACTTGGTGCTGTCAGGTAGTTCTGCTAGCTTTTAACTTTCTTAAAGGTACAGTACACTCCTACACCTTCATAGCAAGACAAACAGGAGGCTGGAAGAATACCGCAAACCAGGCAGTATCAGGAGGTGGAGAAGTCAACATTTCCAGTGTAACCCTTCTTCAGGACTGGCAGAGGCAGCAGAAGAAGAGTTCCACATCGTGGAGGTGGGGGCAGAGGGGCATGAACGTGAGGACAGACCATTTGGCCTCAGAGAGTTCAACGTCGGGGGGGATGGTGAATATGCAGCAAAGCTCAGGGGTGGGGCTTTGGGGGGAGTCTCGAGGAGGCTAAAGAGGGGAGGGGGAAGGGCAAAAGCATGTGACGGGTGAGTGTTGGACTTGGTATAGAAGAGGGTTGGACTGTAACCTGGTGTCATGTAACTTTTTATTTCATCCACCCTAATCCAGCATTGGCACAATCCATTAGGAGGAGTCCAGTTACACAGTAAGAGTAGTTGAGGTGCTGTCTACAATCCATGATGTGGAGGTGCCGGTGTTGGACTGGGGTGGACAAAGTTAAAAATCACACAACACCAGGTTACAGTCCAATTGGTTTATTTGGCAGCACTAGCTTTCGAAGCGCTGCTCCTTCATTGGGTGGTTGTTCAAGGAGCAGGAGAGTCGATGTTTCAGGCATAAGCCCTTCATCAGGAATTTATAAAATGTCACACGGACTGACTGCCAACAGCCTGCTGTTTGAAAAAAAATAGAATGTATCTGCAAATGCAAATTCACCCCATAGACTTATATGTTTGTGTGTGCGTGAGTGTGAGAGAGAGAGAGAGAGATAGCGTGTGTACGAGAGAGGGTCTGTGTGAATGTGATCGTGTGTCAGAATATGTGTGTGTAGATGCGTCTGTCTGTGAGTGTGTGTAGTGCAGTGGGGTCACCTGTTGTGTGACTTGAACCAGAGGTCCCGGTTGAGGCCCTCCCTTTGGGTACCGAACTTGGCTATCATGCTCTGCTCGGCAACTCGGTCCATGCAAGATTTTATAAACTCCTACTTCAGAAATAGAACCAGTCTGACTCAAGGCTGAGATTCAGACAGACTCTAACCTTACACCTTTAATGCATTGTCAGAAATGAGATGTCACCTTCTTTTTCATGCTGATAAAACCTGAAGTTGTCTCGGACTGTGACTTGGATTTACATATTAATTAATCGAAACTTGCACCTTCATTTTAAGCGATTAAAACTTAACAGCAATCTAGGTTTGTTCAATACATCGCATCAGTTGTATGACACTTTGATCTTTTACTATAAATTCTGTGTCCTATGATCCTGCCATACTAGCTACCTGACAAAGGAGCAGCGCTCTGAAACCTTGTACTTCCAGATAAACCTGTTGGATAATAACCTGGCATTGTGTGATTTTTAACTTTGTCTACAATCTAGTAGGGGGAGTAGTTGAGGTGCTATCAACAATACTGTACTCTTGCTCCACTGTAAGCATGTACACTATGGACTGGCATCACAGTCAGACTCGAACCTTCCTTCCCCTGATGCCCACACTTATGCTGTCAGAGTGCCAACACTCTGCCAATAGTAATGAGACAACTTGAACAAGTTGATAGTTCAAAAATTCGCAGCAGAGAGTGTGATGCCTCCCTCAGCATCATAGCGCATCCCGATCCATTTACAGTCTGCTTCTGCACTTCAACGCTGCACTTTGCAACACACCAGCCCCTCTCATTGTAACAATACCAGAAATTGCTGGAAAAATTCAGCAGGTGCGGCAGCATCTGTGGAGAGACAGCAGAGTTATCATTTCGGGTCAATTGACCTTTCATCAGAACTGAAGAAGAGCTGTTCTGATTTAGACCATACAATTCAGCCCATTATACATTTGCATTTGAGGAAAGCATTCAACGAAATGTCACACAAAAGGTTGATTAAGAAGTTGAAAGACGATGGAATTATGGAGAAATTCATCGCATCAACAGGAAAAGTTACCTATTAGAAATTTTCACAGTGATGGTAGTCTACTTCAGGTCTAAACTGCATACATACTGAAATTAGTTGGTTTACTGTAATATTTTTTCATATTTTATAATGTGTTTTACTGTTTAAAAAAACTAACTCACAGAGTTAATCAATCCCTGATAGCGATGTTTCCTCAAGCATTATCATTAACATAAGTTTTGATAGAGAAAAAATATTGCCTCTAAGTTAGGCTTTTTTAAAAAATTTCTTCATTAACAAAATGTGGGCCTGATCCGCTAGGCCTGCATTTATTTCCTGTCCCTAATTGCCCAGATGGAATTTAAGAGATATAGGTACACATTGATGTAGGCCAAATCAGGTGAAAACAGCAGATTTTCTTCCCTTACGAATGCGAATGAACCAGATGGGCTTTCACAACAATTGACAGTAGTCACCATTCAAATTTTGCCAAATGCTATGGTGGGGCTTGAACCCATGTCCCCAGAACATTAACCTGGGATTCTGCATTACCAGTCCAGTAACATTACTGTTATTAGAACATCACCTTCCACAGAGCAGAGGTTTAAAATCAATGGGAAAAGGTTTACAGGGAAGAAGATCTTCTTTGAGTTCTGGGATCAAGACAATCCAACCAAAAAAGGTGGTGGAAATTTTCATAATTTTGAAAGGAGTTGGACAGGCATTCAAGGATAAGAAGCCTATTTACAAATCTTGGCGGTGTGGGACATATCATAACTGCTGTTTCGAAGATCTAGCACAGGTACAATAGGCTGAATGGCCTTCACCTGAGTTGTAAGTTTCTTCATACAAAGGGTATGAGAAAATCCAGAACTCAGTCCCTGAAAATGCTATTGGAAATTTCACAACTCGGATTGGGAGATCTTTGTTGGATAAAGGGATTAAGGGATTAAGAGTTGTGTGACAAGAGACAGATGGTTGAATCCAAGATATAGATCAGCTATGATCCAAATCAATGAAAGAACAGACTTGAGGCACTGAATAGTTTCCTTCTATGTTCCTATCTTTTTAAGGGCCAGAGTTGAATGTTCCCCAATCTCAGCGTCCATATTAGGGGTTGATGGGCTTGGCAATCAACCTAGGTTATCCAGAAGTTTCCACATCTAGCTCAGCCATCACCGCAATGCTTACTGATCCACATTGGCTCCTGCTACAGCAACACAAGCATTTTAGAATTTTGACCCCCCCAGAACTCTCCATCTCTCCCATTATGACCTGCATTTCACCTTCACTCGCATCCATGCAATGTGGCAACCAAGTCTTCAATTGTCTCTCTGAACGTAAGTACCACATTCTCTAAGACATCCTTCTGTAAGGCACTTCTTAAGCTCTTCTCTCAAAGAAACTTTGTTACGATCACCGGAATGAAATTTAAATTGCTGAATGGAAGGACTATCTTTACAATCGGAGATGTTGAGAGGTGAGAGCCAAGGGTCGATAGAGGAGTTATTAAAAGCTGATTGCAGCTCAAGAGACATTTACTCTCTTAATGAGAATGAAGGTTCCTTTCCATAGAGGCTAATAATAGGAATATTTCTCCAACTGGAAGACACCCTCAGGCTGGTGGTAATAAATATTTATGTGGTTGAAACAAGTCTATAGTGTGTTGAATCAAATAACTAACTTAAGGACACTAACATTGATCGACAAGACGGCAATTAAGAGTGTAGTAAACATTGCGAGTGGTTTGGTGTTCAGGATGAATGTTCTCATTACAGCCTGAACTCCCCGTGCACATCCAAAAATAAATTGATTGACAAAGCTGGAAATTTGCCCATTTGCAATGAGCAAGTTGACCCTCGGATTACAGTGGGATATTTGTTTGAGAGCTTTAAGGCAGAGTTTTTTGTTCTTCCCCAACTACAGTGGATGTGCTTCCAACCTCCTCCCACTCCACATCATACTTTCAAGGGACGCCTGTCTTCACCACCATCCCACCCACAAGAAATGCTGCACTACAGTCTTACTCCTGGTATCATTGAACAAACTTGCACCCTCTGCAATGAATGTCAGGTATAATATTCAAACAGTAATACATTGGGAAATGTTGATGTGTAAAGGGGTGTCCTTGTACATCAGTCATTGAAAACAAGCCATTAGGAAGGCAAATGGTATGTTGGCTTCATTGCAAGAGGGTTTGAGTACTTTTTCTATTATTTATTCATGGGATGTGAGTGTTGCTGGCTAGGCCAGCATTCATTGCCCATTGGGCAGTTAGGAGTCAACTACTTCACTGTTGTTCCAGAGTCACATGTAGGCCCGACCATGTTAGGGCAGCAGAGTTTCTTCCCTAAAGAACATTAACGAACCAGATGGGTATTTTTCAAAACAATAATAGTTTCATGCTCATCATTAGACTCTTAATTCCAGTGTTTTTTTTTCAATTGTTGAATTCAAATTCAACCACCTATCATGACAAGATTCAAGCCTAGATCCCCAGAACATCACCTGGATCACTGGATTGACAGTCCATCAATAACACCGCTAGGTCATCGTCTCTTCATGACAAAGGCATTTCCTACAGGAGGAAGGAAGTCTTATTGTACAGAACCTTGGCAAGACCACACCTGGAGTATTGTGTGCAGTTTGGTCTCTTTTCCTCAGAAAAGCCATCGAAAGTTCACCAGACTGATTCCTGGCTGGCAGTTTTGTTACATGAAGTGAGATTGGGTCAGTTAGAAGATTAGGAGAATGACAGGGAATGTTATTTCAACACATAAAATTCTGACAAGGTCGAACAGACTAGATGCAAGGGTGATTTTTCCCTGGCTGAGTGTCCACAACAAGGGGTCATAGTCTTAGAACACAGGGTAGACTGTTTCAGACTGAGATGAGAAACCATTCCTGTGCTCAGACAATGGAATTCTCCCCTGCAGAAGGCAAGTCGCTGAATTATTTAAGACAGAAATAGATAACTTTCTCGAAGATAGAGGTGTTAATGAGTGTGGGAAAAAGCATGCCTAGAGGGTTGAGATAGACGATCGGCCACAATCATGTTGATCAACAGAAGGGATTTGATGGGCTGCTCCCGTTTTTCTATGTTATTATATTTCAGTAGGTAATTCTAGTACAGCAGGTAATTCTCACCTCTGGGCCAGACAGTAGTGGGCACAATCCACACTCCACGGACACAAATGTGCAAGACAAGGCTGGGGGAGCGGTACGTGTCAGAGGTGCCATCTTTCAGATGAGATATTAAGCTTGGTGTCCACCCTCTCCCCTCAGATGGCTTTAACCGATTCCCTGCCAATGTTTGAAGAAGAGCGGGGAAGTTTGTCCTGGGGTCTAACATTTTTCGCCAACATTCTCTTGAAGCTGCAGAGCCATGGGGTTGTGTAGCTGTTGGGAAATTCCATATAGGCCAATCACCATGCTGATGCAGGGCTACCACTTCCAGAAGCCACTTCCACACACAGATCTCGGAAGTCCCAAAGCAGCAAGAAAACATAGAGGGGAGAGTGTTTCTCACCCAACCAACATCAGTGTGATAAAGCATAGGATCTGGTCCCTCTCACTTTGCTGTTTGTGGCAGCTTGCTTTGGTCGAATTGACTTGCCTGTTTCCTACATTCCAACAATGGCTACAACTCACAGTGTACAATGCACAGATAATGATCTGTGGCTCTTTGGGACATCTTGGGTTGTGAAAGGTGCTATATAATTATAAGTTTCTTCTGTACATTACTGGCTACAAAACAGTTTCTAAAATCTGAAGGTACAGCCTTATTGGGGGTACAGGCAGATCTGCGAGGAGGATTTTAAGGGATAACTGGCCTTCCCCTGACCTGCATCTGACTTCCCAAATTAACTGCGGCATGCCTAATGCATCATGGAAGACTGTTCCGTTATCTTCTCACTCCATGAGCCTATTGCTCCACTATCTTCAACATCCACTCCCGCCACCACTGACGCACCATCACAGCTGTGTGTACCATTGACAAGATTCAATAACTCCTGTGATAGTACCTTCCAAACCCATGACCACTACCACCTAAAAGGACAAGGGCAGTACATATATGGAAACACTACCAGCTGCAAGTTCCCCTCCAACAAACTCAGCATCCTGAATTGGAAATATATTACCATTCCTCCAGGGTCACTGGGTCAAAATCCTGGATCTCCTTCCCTAACAGCACTGTCAATGGCCCTACTCAAAATTGGCTTCAAAGATTCAAGACAGTGACTCACCACCATCTTCTCTAGGGCAGTTGGAAATGGACAATAAATATTGGCCGAGCCACTGATACTCACATCCTGTGGATTAATAAAAACATGCCAAAGGACAAGAAGAAGACATTGCAAAGTATTATTTTGGGGCATTGAGTGGTAGGGTGGGATACAGTAGCCAATATCCTGGCATTAATTCAGGCATTAGAATTAAAATCTCTTCAGTAATTTAAGAACAATAGAAAATAATCAATTCAGATTTGAGCAATGGGCCTGAGTTCTGCTTAGAAAGAGATTGTCACCATCTGATCTGCACAGAACTGATCATTTGCAGACATGTAGAATGTCTACAGCCAATCTGCAGGGACTTTGTAGGAAAGCAAAGAACACCTTGCAGGAGAGAGGTTACAGAAAGGTAAATACATTTAAAGGTATCAGATCTGTATTGACTTTTAGACTATGAAAGAAGGTCATTGTAACTGAAACTAAAATGTCATCCCTTGAGTGTCGCTGGGTCAAAATCATGGAATGCCATTCCTAAAGAACTGGGAGTTTACCCATACCAAGTGGTCTGCAGTGGTTCAAGACTAGCTCACTACCATATCCTGAAGATCAGATAAGGATGGGTAACAAATACTGGCCTATATTCGGAGCCTACACTCCTGGATGAAAAAGGACATAAAGTGGAAAAGTAACATGGGTTCAGGCAGGACAAGCCCTTTTATCCATCTAGCATCCCTGCTCGAAATGCTTTCTTGATACTCAATTGAAGAAACACACAGTGAAGGTAGTGGAGTTATGGTGAAGTGAGATTTTGGTGAGATTAGAATATCAGGATTTTGACATTGCGAGGGAGCAGGTATTCTGAAAAATTCCATGAAGAAGGAATATTATGTATAGTGTGTTGGAAGGATTTATAAGTTACAAACATACTTTCCTTAGCCATCAAGTCCTGGGGTAAGATAGAGGCAGGCCCACAAAGTTTCCCTTGAATACTATGTACAGGACAATATATGAGATAGGATACAGCCAATGAAGTTTTGAATATCTTGGAGAGAATGCATGGGATGTAAGTGGTGAAAGAGAAAAGAGAAATTGCAATTTGAAATTATAACACCTTTCGTAGCAGTGGGTGTGTCAGACTGGCTCCAAGATGTCCTTTGACTGTTCAAGGTGTGGGGTTCAATGTAATTCAGACTCTTTGGGTTGCAAGTCGAAGACAACATCCAAATGATTAGTCTTTAAATTAGTAGCATTTTCCATTTTGGTTTTTTTTTAAAACAGGTTTGGCAATGTTTAAGAGATGACTTGAGAGATGAAAATGGCAAGATGCCTCAGAGGCAGCAGATAAGGTCAAAACCTCCCATTTTGACCTCAGTGGACATTAAGAGTAGGTAGTTGCTAGGATACTTGGACCTAAACTCTTATCAAGTCAGTTCTCCAACTTTCTGACAAAATCCCATTACTAATAAAACAAAAAGGTTATAATTAATGCAGTACAGGTATGAATTTTTCACAGATATTATGTTCCCTGAGGGAACCCTCAGAAATCTAAGGAATTAAGAAAGTAGTGAGTGGGACAGTTGTGTTCTTGGCTTGTAACAATGTAATCAATGGCTTTCACAATGATACAGCAGTCTGCTTTCACTCAGAGGAATCAGTCACATTTTCAAATCAAACATTTCTGAGTTACTAAGAAAGGGGAAGAAGACAGAACTTTTTAAAAGATATCCAAAACTGATCTGCACCTCAACTAATTCAAGCCCAACATCAGAGATTTGAAAATTATCCAGTTGACACTCCCAGTACTGAGGGAGTTTTTTAGTGGAGGAGAAGAAACCTTTGGATGAGAAGTTAAAAGAAAGAAAAGGTTGCTTGACACCACTTCAACCAACTGCTCTCCCTGCTCTTATCCTCACACTCCGTATACATCTAAGAGACATGATCGTGATATTATCAATGAAGGGGATCTGAAGAAATAAATGGCTCAGACTTTATCTTACTCCAGGGATAAATTGAAGCATGACATGTGACTGGCAGTAACCTGATGAAGGAGCGGTGCTCAGAAAGCTAGTGCTTCCAAATAAGCCTGTTGGACCATAACCTGGTGTTGTGTGATTTTTAACTTAATAAATTAATGTTAGCCCAAACAGTTATGCGCCTGTCAATGCAATATTTGTGTATAATAATTAGCTGTAATAAACATCTGTTGAATTCTTCAATACCACAAATCCACACCCAATTTCTATGTTACAATGATAATATAAGTATTGTCTTGATTAATATCAACGTCTCAACCATTTTCATTAATACAGACTATCTGATATTTGCTTGATTAGGGAGCTGACTATGTGCAAATGGAGCTGCTGAATTTCCTATGTGACAGTAGGAACTACAGTTCAAAATTTATTTCATGGATGTCAAGTGATTTGGAAAATCCTGAGGTTGTGAAAGACATTATATAAATGCATTTCCCCTTCCTCTTCCCACACTACCCCAGTACTGCTGATGTTAAATGTGAGCCCATGTTTTGGTGAGCTCACCAGTGGACTTTCTTTACATACATGGGAATTAATCTAAAGCAATGTGTTTTCTTATCAAAACAAAGACTGACTGAACTAATCTGGATGTGCTGCTTTTTATTGGTTTTTCAAATTGCAAGAAGGAGAATTTGATGGATCGGTGACCTGACAGTAATCACTATAAAACAGAATTGAATGTCATCTAAAAATCCATAATCTTGCATGGCCCCATGAGTCAGCCATGAATTCCAGGGCACTCCCATGAGGAATGATACATTCCCTTAAATATTTGATCAACCTTGCTGCTCATGTAGCCAGGAATAAATTCTCTACAATCAGACTCAACTGCAGGTGCCAGTTTCTGTCTCTCTGTACCTCTCCTACTTCCCATTTGATCAATCTTTCCCTCTGCCTCTCTTTCTATCTCCCTCACCTCTCCTTGCCTCTGCTTCCATTGCTGTCTCCCTTTTCTGCATCTATATCTATTTCTCCAGGTGTAACTATACTTATGTGCAAAACAAAAAATACCCAAAGAATTGCAGATGCTGTAAATCAGAAACAAAAATAAAAATTGCAAGAAAAACTCAGCAGGTCTGGAAGGAAAGCAGAGTTAACATTTTGGGTCCAGGAACCATTCAGGTCCATGATGGAATAGGGTCAATGGAAAAGAAACATTAACTCTATGTTTGGATTCTATTACCTCTATCTTGCTGTGTTTGTCTGTCATATGTCTCTTCCCCCTTCTTCTACATTCCTGTTTACACTTTTGTTCCTTGTTCTGGCTAATTTCAAGTACACTGAACAAAAATTGGTGGAAAAACACAGCAGATATGGCAGCATCTGTGGAAGAAAGCAGAGTTAACATTTTAAGTCCAATGACATTTCTTCAAGTATGTTGCCTTTGTTTCCTTCTCTCTTTGTCAATTTTCATTTTGGGCCTTTCTGTCTCCCTTTATCTCTCTATAAACTCTCAAACTCCCTCTCTAATCCAGCATTTTTTTATTCATTCACAGGATGTGGATGTCATAGGCTAAGCCAGCATTTATTGCCCATCCTTAATTGCCCAGAGGGCAGTGATGAGTCAACCACATTGTTGTGGGTCTGGAGTTACACATAGACCAGACCAGGTAAGGATGGCAGTTTCCTGAAAGACATCTTTCTCCCAATCTTCCTTCAAGATGACCCTTAAAATGACTCTAACAAGATTTTGGTCAGCTCTCTAATTTAGTGCACATTTAATCTAATGAGATTTGAATGAAACTATTTTGGATATTATACTGTGTTAAGGCTGGTACAATTGCGACATTTAAAAGGCATCTGGATGGGTATGTGAATAGGAAGGCTTTGGAGGGGTATGGGCCGGGTGTTGGCAGGTGGGACTAGATTGGGTTGGGATATCTGGTCGGCATGGGCCGAAGGGTCTGTTTCTGTGCTGTACATCTCTACGACTCTAAATGAGCTCTATAAGTTCCAGTTGTTGTCCTTATTTCCATATCTTTACAATACTATGCCATCTCTTTCCCATATTTTCACTTTGTCAACCAATCTTGGTCTGGATTGCTAACCCAGAGGTTCAGGGTCTTGATCGGGGATATGGATTTGAATCTCAATACAGCAACTGATTTAACTTTAAATTTAATCAATACATTTCGAATTAAAAGCAAGTCGAATGGTGATCATGAAACCATTATTGACTGTTGCAAAAAAAAATTGATCTAGTTCATGGATGTCCTGTAGAGAAGGAAATCTGCCATCTTTCCTGATCTGGCCTAATGTGACTCCAGGCAGTCAATGTTTATATGCAGCAAGACCTGGACAATATCCAGGCTTAGGTTGATAAGTAAAATATAAAATTTGTACCACACAAATGCTAGGCAATGACCATCTCCAAATGGTGTTACCATCACTGAATCCCCCATTATCAATATCTTGGGATTACCACTGACCACACACTGAAATGGACTTGACATTTAATGCAGTGGCTACAAGGGCCGGTCAGAGGATAGGAATCCCGCAGCAACTAACTCACCTCCTGACTCCCCAAAGCCTGTCCATCATCTACAAGGCACAAGTAAGGAATGCGTTGGAATATTTTCCACTTGCCTGGATGGATACAACTCCCTCAACAAGCTCAACACCATCTAGGACATGGTAGCCCAAGTCTTAGACAGCAAATTATAAAACTCTCTACCATCTAGAAGGACAAGGGCAGCAGATGCATGGAAATACCACCACTTGCATGTTCCTCTCCAAGCCACTCACCACCCTGATATGGAAATATTGTTCCTCCAATGTCGCCGGGTCAAAATCTTGGAGTTCCCTCATTAACAGTACTGTGAGTGCATCAGTACAGCCCACAACTGTAGCAGTTCAAAAAAGTGGTTCACCATCTCCATCTCAAACATTGGCCTAGCTAGTAATACCCAAATGTCATGACCAAACAATATATAAACCTACTAGGTCCTTTGGTTAGTTGACCAATGTTTGCTGAGTGGTTTGGTGTCAAATCTGTGCACAATAATGCTTCTGGGAAGTGCCTTCTCTCATTTAATTGCACTCAAGTTGATAGAAATTGCCAGTGATCCAATGACACTGAGTGTTACAGAGCAGAACAGTGCCTGTAGGGGTTTATGAGTTGATGGTTAAATATGTAAGTCTTTACATCTCATACTCTAGTCAATTCCTTACTTTCTCTGTTTCTCATTCTCCTTTTTTCTGACTCAACTGCACCTCTCTTTGCCTCTCTCTCTCTCTGCTGTACAGAGGTCAATACAAGATATCGAACAGGTCTGAAAGGAATTTAAACTTATTGAAGTGAGACCATGTATCTCCAGGGAGCTATATCGCAAAGGAGTGAGAATTATGTTACAACTTTATAAATTACTGCTTAGGCCCCAACTGAAATCTGAGCACCAAACCTCAGGGAGGAAATTATAAGGGCTGGTTACTTCCAAGTGAATCTTACTTTTTTCTGGCTAAGTCTGAGTTGTGCCAAGGTTTCTGGAGGGATTCTCATCACAAGACCTCCTGAGATTTCTCAATGCATTAACTAGCTACTGTAAACCCTTTGATGCTCCCTTATCCAATTCTAACTCCATCTTCTCACACACATACGCACCATGCCCAGAACAGTTCATCACTTAGCAGATGTCTGCCATAAGATCACCATCCCTTGTGCCCTGCTCATCTTTAGAAGCCTGTTGTGCATCCAAACAAGTGCAATCAGTCCACAGCTATGTTCTTGACTTTTGCCCTAACCATGGCAGTCAGGGGGTGATTGGCACTCCTCTCTGCTTCCAGGTTCCTGGAAATCCTACTAGGCAGGGTGTTGCAGACTCGAGATATGCTTTTCTCCCAGCTCAGGAAAGAACACTGAAGGTTGCTACTCATGTCAGTGCAGTCTCAGCCATTTGGAGGAAGACTCATCATGTGGGAAGGGGGTCAGCGTCCTCTTCCAATCTTAAAAATCACTCAACACCAGATTATAGACCAACATGTTTATTTGGAAGCATTTTGGAGTGCTGTTCATTCATCAGGTAGCTGTGGAGCAGGACCATAAGACACAGAATTTATAGCAAAAGTTTCAGTGTGATGCAACTGAAACAACATATTGAATAAACCGAGATTGTTGTTAAGTCTTTCATCTTTTAGAATGGGTTGCAGGTTTCAGTTCATTCATATATAAACCCCAGAACTTCTTTTAAGTCATGTTCTCAAGACAACTTAATAAAAAAAGGTGACATCTCAACTCAAACAATGCATTAAAGGTATGAGGTTAGAGTCTGTCTGTATCCCAATCTTGAGTCAAACTGGTTCTATTTCCAAAATAGGAATTTATAAACTATTACATGGATTGACTGCCTGAAGATTGTGCATATTTTGAGCAAAATAGAATATAACTGCAAATATAATTCTGCAAATACAAATTCACCCCATAGACTTATATGTGTGTGTATTTGCATGAGAGAGAGAAAGAGAGAGAGTGTTTCTGCATGTGAGTGCACATGAGAGAGAGTGTGTTTGCATGTGTGCAAACTTGATAAGGTGTGTGTGTGTGAGTGTGATGGGGTATAATCCTGTGAGAGGATGTGTGCATGGGTGTGAGTGTGGGGCGTATGTATGTGTGTGTGTATGAGAGAGAGCATGTATGAGAGAGGGTCGGTGTGAATTTGTGAGTATGCATTGTAAGTACCACCATCTTCCCTCAGATATCTCACAAGGTAACTCTGCCACCATACCCACATCCCAACAAGGCTCATGCTCTACCACTCTCATCATTCCATGCAATATCTTCCCTCACTTTGTCACTCACAACAACCCGTGGGACCAGTAACCATGCATGCCATCTGTGCCACCTACTCAGTCGTTCAGGACACCTCACCCCCATCTGCACCAACAGTAACAACTGTGCCACCCAGTGTCATCTCCCACAATACCTGAACTGAGAAATGAAGAAATAACATTGTCACTGATGCTCCAAGTATATCAGCTTTCATCCTGCTAACAGGGGGCTACTGAAAGATATCACAATGTGAGTTATTAAAACACTGACCATACCTGTGCCTGTCTCGTTCCAGGAGGAAGACAGCCAACAACTGTGCAGCAAACATTAAAGCCAGGTGGTGGGCTAGCCAACATTCGGCTCTCACCCTGTATGTGGAGAGCATCTGACTATCCTGAGCGGCTGACTGACTATGTCCCAGCCCCTGAACTGGGATCTGAAGCTGCTCTTAACTTACTGCTAGAACCCCCTGACTATCCCCCTTGACTTGACTGAGGTCTGCTACCAAGCATGAGAAGCTTCTTGGCTTTGTGTCGTGCTGAACAGCAAGGGAAGACAAGATAGCCTGGTATGTGTGGCTGTGGCAAAGTGCAAGAAGGCAAGGCCAGGCAATGAATGGCAAAGGTGATGTGAGCATGTAGGTAGGCTCAGAGTGAGTGAGTGCTGTGATAGCGAGTGGAGCTGCAGCCTGGTGCAGTCCATGAGGTGGATGCGTGTCTCTGACTGTCCTTGCTGCAGCAATACAGTAAGAGTTACTGGTGCAGCCTCAGATGCAGCACTGAAGTGCAGTAAGTGAATCAGAGAATGCCTTGATGGCTCTTAGAAGCTGGCACATGTCAGAGGGAGAGGATGCATGTAGCCAGTGCTCCTGAGATATTGGTGCCCCGTGTCCAATGTTGTTTGCAGTCAGGGGTGTGTTGAATTCACCAGTTTCCTGCTCTGATTACCATGTTGAGAATTCTCAGCCCAGCTTTTGGTTTAGTCTGTTTGGTAAGATAGGAAGCTGATTATTAAGGTGAGTTATGGTTAGCATTAATGGTCAGTTAACGAGCAATGATGCCCTTTCATTGGCAACTGCCTAGTGAGAAACATGCCTCGTTACTCAGGGGTAGGTGCAGAAAAGACGCCGCAAGTTGGCCCTAACATTGAGATAGACCATGCCTGAGTTCTTACCCAGTTCTGCAACAAATCTTACCATCACCAACGTCACTCAAACCCCTGTGAGATTCTGCCCATTGGAAATCTGGAAACAGCGTTCACCCAAAAACATGTGAAGGTTGAGGCTCAAATGAAAATTTCTGTAGAATTTTGTTCAGCAACGGTATGAAGGGAAATGAAAATAAGGAGAGCTAATTGGGTTTGGATATCTGGTCGGCATGGACAAGTTGGACCAAAGGGTCTGTTTCATGCTGTACATCTCTATGACTCTAATGAACAGGAAAGATCTAAAATAATTTAACCAAGTGGTGGAACAGGCACAAGGGGCTGAATGGTCTCCTCCTGTTCCTCATATTCACATCACTCATCCCCTCTTATTGTTTCTATCTATCTCTGTCACTGATTCCTCTGTTTCCCTCTGGCCCTCTCTCACACTTTCTGTTAACCTCTTTCTTCCTCATTTTTTTTCATCCATAGCTGTAATTTTATCTCCAAAACACAGAGCTCGGAACCAACCTGGGTTTTCCAACGTTCTTCCTGTATTGACATCTGCTTTGATATTTTTAGCGCAGAGACTGAGTTTTCCAGGCCTCAGGGAATCAGGGATGGAAGAGGGTCCTATCCTGGAAAATAGGAGGAGCTGAACTGGGACAGCTCCCCAGTGCAGTTCCATTGACAGGGAACCTTTCCGTACCTGGCCTGGGAGCTTGGACTGGGGGCCTGTTCATGAAAGTCGGCCAATTGGGGTATTTAGCCCCCAACTTAGGGGCCATTTTGCAACAGCGTCAGTACTCTCTCAATATCTTACCAGCTCCCCAGCCACTTCTGAAAATTCCTGCCTCAATGGAGGCAGCCTCCCGATGGAAGGTCAATCAGAGCTGCAGGCTTCATTCCCCATTGATGGGGCCACAGAGTAGTCAGGCTGTAACCTTGTCCACTGTAATCCTACAGAAAGGTTTCCCTCTGTCATGATGGCCTTACAAACCACAAGTCCTTCTTTGGATGACTTCTCTGCAGGCAACTTAATAGGACAACAAGCATAGAGGCAGCTGAATAGGAGGTTTCTTTCTGAATTTTTACTTTTGTACACATTCGGGGTAAAACTTTAGTTAGTCTTCCAAAGTACTATTACTGTAGTCATAGATATCTCTGCAAGAATTCTTTATTTATAGCTTGACCATTATATAGATTCTCTTCACATGAGGTTCGAACTCCTGCTCCCATGCAGTTCTCACTATTTAATTGTGTGACTGATTTTACATGTGCACTTCTGATGTTAATCCCATTTCCCTACTCTTCTTCTGAATAAGACTCACACAGGACTCAGTACATTAACCCTGTTTCTCTCACCACAGATGCCATTTTCCAAAAGTGGCCTAGACCACATTGTCGTCATCACCTACACTTCTGACGTTGATCTCCTTCCTCCACACCCTCCACAAGGTTGTGCCAAGGGCTTGGCTGATGGCATTTGCCAGGCTCAGGGTCCCCATAGGAAAACACCCACTGGAAACCCATTCACTGCTTTCTCTGCCTGTGTGTTTGTATAAAGTTAAAAATCACACAGCACCAGGTTATAGTCCAACAGGCTTAATTGGAAGCATACTAGCTTTCGGAGCGCCGTTCCTTCACCTGATGAAGGACCGTCACTCCGAAAGCTAGTGTGCTTCCAATTAAACCTGTTGGACTATAACCTGGTGTTGTGTGATTTTTAACTTTGTACACCCCAGTCCAACACCGGCATCTCCGAATCATATGTGTTTGTAGCTTTCTTTCACAGTTTCTTGTTATCTCTACTTATTTCCCTCTATCTTATTGGCTTACACTTTGTGATGGATGAAAACAGATTGGCTCAGTTTGGACTGTTTTCACTGCAGTTGGAAGAATGATGAGGAATCTCATATAAGCCAATAAAATTCTAACTGGACTAGACAGGG
The DNA here is from genome assembly GCF_004010195.1 of Chiloscyllium plagiosum. Lineage (NCBI taxonomy): Eukaryota > Metazoa > Chordata > Chondrichthyes > Orectolobiformes > Hemiscylliidae > Chiloscyllium > Chiloscyllium plagiosum. Next base: position 47,369,838 of record NC_057731.1, on the reverse strand, counting down.
TAAACATAGGAAGGATGTTCCCGATGACCAGGGAGTCCAGAACAGCCACAGTCGAAGGATGCACAGTAGGCCAGTTCAGGCAAAGATGAGGAAAAATGTCATTACCTGGAGAGTGTTGAACCTGTGAAATTCTCTGCTACAGAAAGCAGATGAGACCAAAACATTGAATGTCTTCAACAAAGATTTAGATATAGTTCTTATGGCTAAAAGGATCATAGAGTATTGGGAGAAAGTGGTATTGAGGTGGATGACCAGCCGTGATTATATTGAATGGTGGAGCAGGCTCAAAGGGCCGAATGGCCTACTCCTACACCTGTTTCAATGCTTCCATGTGTCCATTTCCTTCAGTCTTCTTGCCTCTTCTCCCACTTCTTGTGTCTTCCTCACTTCCTACTGGAAAGACGGTATCTATCCATTCTATTAATTCAGTATGGCTTTCTCAATTTAAGCTCTCTGATCCTCTCCAACCTCCCCCTTTCCCTTCTACTTTAAGATATTCCCTAAAACCAAACGTGTTGACCAAGTCTCTTGGTCATCGGTATTCATGACTTGTTACGTGACTCAGTGTCAAATCTTGTTTGGTAATCGTTCTTGTGGACAGCCTTGTGATGTTGCACTACATTAAAGTCGTTGCATAATTGTTGCTGATAGGAAAGCATTCTCTTTCAAGCCATCCAGCAACACGGAGTGTGACAGTGCAGATCCATGCCTGAAGGGGTTTGTGCATTTGCTCATTTACATAGCAGTTCCCACTTTTGCAGAAGTCAGCAGCTGACATGAAATGAGACACTCAACACTCTCCAGGCAATCAGTTTATATAATAAATGGTGTTACTTAAGACTGTACACAAAGAACACTTAACTGGAAGTTCTTCTGCCATTGTGGATAGTGTCCCTGCCTCTGAACCAGAAGCTCTCAGTCTAAATGCCATCTCCAGGACTTGATGGTCCAGAAAGTTATGTTGATAACATGGCCAAACAGGTTGAGTAGCAATCTGCAAATTCTTCCAATGTGTGCCAATGATGGGCAGTAAGAGTGGGAGAGAGTCCTGTCCAGTTGTGTGATGGAGAGAATGTTGGAGCCTCTCCCATCACTATCCATAGCTCCAGACTACAATCTGCTGGTGGAAGTCCAACACAGACTCTGAGTGAACGATAAACACCACCACCCCTTGATTGAGTCTCTCTTTAGCATTTCAGAAATGAGGGATTTTAGATACAAGGAAAGATAAGAAAAATTGGGCTTATTCACTGTACAGCGGTGAAGATTAAGAGGTGGCCTTACTGAGGTGTTCAAAAGTATGAACAATTTTGATAGGGAAAAGAAGGATATTTAGTTTCTACTAGTTGGCATGTCAGTAATTAGAGGTCATAATTTCAAGATTGTTGACAAGGAGGGAGATGAGAAGAAACTTCTTTACTCAGAGAGTTGTTAGGATTTAAAATGTGCTAGATACACATTTGAAAGGGATGAATTTAGGAGGCCACAGCAACAGCGCTGGAGAGTGGGACAAGCTGGATAACTCTTTTTGGGAGCTGGTACACACATGATGGGCCAAATGGCCTCCTTCTGTCCTTTAAAATTCTATGGTTCTATGATTCAGATGGTGACCTCACTCCCCCACCCAACCACTCCTCCAGTGACTGTATTAATTGTGACACAGCCAACATGGAGTCCAGCCAAATAACCCAGGTTCACTTTCTGTCAAATTAATCAATCACAGCCAGGACGTCAATAAGGAGCAGTGTTACAGAGGTTTCAGGGAAGGTTTGGGATCAAGTGGTTTTCAAATCAGAAGCTACCCAATGACCTGTGTGACTGCATGCGTGAGAGTACAGTTCTTGATCAGAATAACCTCAACATTGACTGATAAGGAGTGACCAGAGAACACAGAACAGTACAGAACAGTACAGGCCCTTCAGCCCTCAATGTTATGCCAACCTTTTATCCTACTTTAAAGTCAGACTAACCTACATACCCTTCATTGTACTATCTTCCATGTGCCTATCCAAAAAGTCGCTTAAATGTCCCTGATGTGCCTGACTCTACTACCACTGCTGGTAGTGCATTCCACATATCCACCATGCTCTGCGTAAAGAGACATTTGGTCAAAGCGCCAGAGGACTGAATGTGGGTCATCCTCACCCGTGGCTTAGTGGGTCACACTCTCACCTCTGAACATTGTGGAATCAAGTCATTTTGGAGAGAGTTCAGCACATTATAGGAATGACAATCACAGTACGTGAGGGAATGCTGACCTGTCAGAGATGCTGACTTTCAGGAGCAATGTTAAACCAAGGTCCCTCTTCCCTGTCAGTCAAACATAAAAGATCCCAAGGCCGCAATTTTGAAGAACAGCAGGGGAGTTCTCACTGATGTCCTGGCCAAACGTTATTCTTCAATTAACGTCCTTAAAAAGCCATAGTATCTGTTCATTACCTCATTGTTGTCATGGGATCTTGCTGTGCACAAGTTGACTGCTGCTGTTCCTACATCACAGCAGTGACTGCACTAACCTCATTGGCTGCGAAGTGCATTGGAACTTCTTGAGGTTAAGTCAGTTTAAATCTAAAAGACTACTTTTAAACTGTTCTGCCACAGTGTGCTAAAACATCAGCGTACTAGAGACCTGAGGGATTGATACAACTGAGCATTGCTACTTCAAAGTGGAAGAAACTTCAAAAGCAAAGAAGTTTCACGGCCATCTCCCTAAATGATCAGTATCAATTTTTGAAAATAATACGCTGCATTTGACTAGGGCTTGCTGAAAATATTGTTGAGGATTAATTGTGTTATTTGATAAACTCCTATATGATTCCAACATCTGTTTCTCTGTCGTGTTGGTCGAATGTTGTTATCGATTGTGAAGAGTGTGGTACTATAACCCCACACCGTCCAGTTCTATCTCCTACCCAAGGTCCACAAGCCTGACTACCCCGGCCGACCCATCGTCTCAACCTGCTCCTGCCCCACCGAAATCATCTTCACATACCTTGATACTGTCCTATCCCCCTGGTATGGGAACTCCCTACATACATTCAGGACACCACCTGTGCCCTCCACTTCCTCCAAGACTTTCATTACCCTGGCCCCCAACACATCTTCACCATGGACATCCAGTCGTTCTACATCTCCATCCACCAAGACCAGGGCCTCCAAGCCCTCCGTTTCTTCCTCTCTCAACGTCCCCACCAGTACCCTTCCGCTGACACTCTCATTCGTTTGGCTGAACTGGTCCTCACCTTCAATAATTTCTCCTTTGAATCCTCCCACTTCCTCCAGACAAAAGGGGTAGCCATGGGCACCCGGGTGGGCCCCCAGTTATGCCTGTCTCTTTGTCGGTTACGTGGAACAGTCCATCTTCCGGAGTTACACCGGCACCACTCCCCACCTCTTCCTCCACAACATTGATGACTGCATCAGTACCACCTCGTGCTCCCGAAAGAGGTTGGACAGTTCATCAACTTCACCAACACTTTCCACCCCGATCACAAATTCACCTGGAACATCTCAGACACCTCCCTCCCCTTCCTGGACCTCTCCATCTCCATCAACAGTGACCAACTCAACACTGACATTTTCTACAAACTCACCAACTCCCACAGCTATCTGGATTACACCTCCTCCCCTCCAGCCTCCTGTAAAAATGCTATCCCTTATTCCCAATTCCTCTGCCTCTACTGTATCTGCTCCCAGGAGGACCAGTTCCACCACAGAACACACCAGATAGCCTCCTTCTTCAAAGACTGCAATTTCCCTACCCACGTGGTCGATGATGCCCTCCAATGCATCTCATCCACTTCCCGCACCTCCACCCTTGAACCCCATCCCTCCAACTGCAACAAGGACAGAACACCCCGATCCTCACCTTCCACCCCACCAATCTCCACATATATCACATCACCCTCCGCCATTTCCACCACCTGCAAACGGACCCCACTACCAGAGATGTATTTCCCTCCCCACCCCTATCCGCTTTCCATAAATACCGTTCCCTCCATGACTATCTCGTCAGGTCCACGCCCTCCAACAACCCAACCTCCCCTCCCCTCCCTTCACCTGTCGCTGCAAGAATTGCAAAACCTGCATCCACACCACTCCCTCACCTCCATCCAAGGTCCCAAAGAATCCTTCCACATCCATCAGAGTTTTACCTGCACTTCCACAAATGTCATTTATTGTATCTGGTGCTCCTGATGTGATCTCCTCTACACTGTGGACACTGGACGCCTACTTGCAGAGTGCTTCAGAGAACAT
>NC_057731.1:47351836-47365429 GCF_004010195.1 Chiloscyllium plagiosum | reverse complement strand
ATTTATCTCTCCACCCCCGAGGCTCATTCCTGATGAAGAGTTTTTGCCCAAAATGTAGGTTCTCCTATTCCTCGGTTGCTGCCTGACCTGCTGTGCTTTTTTAGCATCACACTCTCAACTCTAATCTCCATCATCTGCAGTCCTCACTTTCACCTTATCGTTTGATGAGTCAGCTTTGCTTTTGGTCTTTTGCTGCTTAAACTTTTAAATGATATTGAAACTCTTAGATCCTCATCTGTTTATTCAAATCTCTCCATAACCATTCCCCACCTCCTACACCTGTATTCCTTCCAGTGCCACGACCCCCTACGATTTCAGTGTTCCTGTTCAAATCTGGCCTCTTCTGCATCCCCAATTTTCATTAAAAGAAAAACAAAGAACGGAGATGCTGGAAAGCAGAAACTAAAACAAGAAGTGCTGGAGAAATTCAGCAGGTCTGGCAGCAGCTGTAGAGAGAAAAACAGAGTTAACATTTCGAGTTCAGTAAACTTTGGTCAGAACAACTTTCATTGCTCCAACATTAATCTCTCTTTAGCCATCTCACAGAGTCATGGAGATGTACAGCATGGAAACATCTGCCTTCAGTCCAACCCGTCCACGCCGAACAGATATCCCAACCCAATCTAGTCCCACCTGCCAGCACCCAGCCCATAGCCCTCCAAACCCTTCCTATTCATATGCCCTTCCAAATGCCTCTTAAATGTTGCAATTGTACCAGCCTCCACCACTTCCTATGGCAGCTCATTCCATACACCTACCACGCTGTGTTGAAAATGTTGCCCCTTAGGTCTCTTTTATATCTTTCCCCTCTCTACTCTAGTTCTAACATTTCAGAATTCCCTTCTTGAATTTCTCCATCTTTGGAATGTCATGTTGCAGATGTACAAGACATTGGTTTGGCCACTTTTGGAATACCACGTTCAATTCTTGTCTCCCTGCTATGAGAAAGATGTTGTGAAACTTGAAACTGATACAGAAAGGATTTACAAGGATGTTGCCAGGTTTTGAGCTATAAGGAGAGGTTGAATAGGCTGGGGCCATTTTCCCTGGAGCATCAGAGGATGAGGGGTGACATTATAGAAGTTTATAAAATCATATGGATAGTCAAGGTCTTTTCCCCAGGGTAGGGAGTCCAAAAGTAGAGGGCATAGGTTTAAGGTGAGAAGGGAAAAATTTAAAAGGGATCCAAGTGGTACCTTTTTCAAGCAGAGAGTGGTGTTTGTATGGAATGAGCTGCTGGAGGAAGTGTTGGAGGCTGGTACAATTCTAACATTTAAAAGGTTTCAGGATAGGCATATGAATAGGAAGGGTTTAGAGGGATGTGGGCCAAATGCTGGCAAATGGGACTAGTTTAATTTGGGATATCCCATGGGCGTGGATGAGTTGGACCGAAGGGTCTGTTTCTGTGTTGTACATCTCTTTGACTATGACTATCCTGCTCTCTGCCTTTAATCAAAAACTAGTCTCACTGATGGTGACCATGGAACGATCATCAATTGCTGTCGAAACCCATCTCGAATGGTTGTAGGGCTGTAATAAAGATAACATGAGACAAGGCAATGGAGTGATTTGAAAATGAGGGATGAGCATTTTAAAATCAAAATGTTGCTTCATTGGATTTGGTCTGTGAGCTCAGGGATGATAAGAAAATGGAATTTGATATTTTGAAATCTAGGACCCTCCATTCTGACATTTTTTTTATTCACTCATGCAATGTGAGTGTCGCAGGCTTGGTCTGTCTCAACATGACATTGGTCTTCCAAGCTAATATACAGGCACAGTACTGTGGATGCTTGAGATCTGAAATAAAAAACCTGGAAGAGCTGGAGAAAATCAACAGGTCTGACAGGGTCTGTAGAGTAAGAGAAGCAGAGTTAACTTTTCAAGTCTAATAATGACTTGTATCCAACATTTTAACTCTGTTTTTCCTTCCACAGTAGGTGCCAGACCTACTGAAGTTCTCCAGCCCTTTTTATTCAGCTTTCCAAACTACTCACTTCAGGTAAGGTTTAGGGGTAGTTAAACACATCGATCAGCAGCTGTGATTGCCTCTGGGATGTCATTTTGATCACAGACTTATTACGAAGAACTGCTCCTTGTTGGCTCATAATAATATAAATAGCTCTCTCAATTATACCAACACGCAGGTTCATTAATACCAATTGTTCCATTGGGCTTTAACAAGCACCTAGTATTCACTGTCAATGGGCTGAATTACTCTTTTACATGGCTGTTGGAGGAAGGTTTCATGTTTAAATCAGCCAAGCAGGTAATTCAGTGATTAATTTCTCTATTGACTTTTCAAAAGACATGCAGTGATTTGGAGATTTGCTGCTTTGGCCAAATTCCATACATTAACCTCGTCCATCCCCTTCACCTGAGAACCAAATACAGATTGGAGAGAAAGACATTTCTTTGCTTAAAACTTTGATGCATCTTTAAATCTTTGGTCTCGCGAAAATGAATGTTTCGAGCCAATATGCTTCTTAGAAGGTTCAATGTTGAGGTGAATCACTCATGCTGGAAGATTCCCCAGACTCTAATCCCACATTGATGAAAATTGGCAATAGGTTTTACCTGGAGTGGGGACAATGTCCCAGAGTCAACTCTGACTCCAACTTCAAATGGCTCCTGAATCAGCTCAGCTACACGGAAACCTGGCCCTGAGAGTCTGTACACAGTAAGACTAGCTTTCTCCTTATTTATGTTCAGATATTAAACTTCCACATTACTTTCAATTAGCTCTAACCTGGGCCCCTCCTTCCATGATTAGATTACACGGGAGCCTGTCTCTGAGTACTTTCATGAAAAGCCGCATCTCCCTTTGCAACCGATTCAATTTTACATTGAAGGTTTAAAAAATGTTTAAAATGGAACAGTATTATAAAGCTGTGTATTTAATCCATAGCAACATGTTTCAAGGCAATATCTGTTAATAAAGTAAAATTTGACAATGAACCATGTCAGGACATATTCAGGATGGTTGACCAAAAGCTGAGGCAAAATGGTAGTGTAGAATTTAAGGAGCGTTTAAATGGAAGAGAGGGATGCTGATTGGATAGTCCTTCCCTAAACCTAAGTTTAGGTCATGGTCACCAGTAGATGCACTTAGATGCACATCATGGAAATAGGGGAATGTAGATATATTGGTATATTGCGGGGCAAGAAGTTTAGACATAGCCAGTTTTCTGGAATTGCAGTAAGCAATACATTTCCTGTCTTCCAATAGCTGCCCACCATCCACAAGGCAAAAGTCAGCAATGTGATGGAATACTTTAGACTTGCCTGACTGGGTGCCGCTCCTTCAACAGTATCTTCCAAACACACAATCTCTATTATCTGGAAAACCAAAGGGCAGCAAATACATGCTAAGACCAACGCCTGCAAGTTCCCGTCCAAGCCACACCTCATCCTGACTTGGAAATATATCACCGTTCTTTCAGTGTCACTGGATCAAAATCCTGGAGCTTCCTCTGCGTCAGCATTGTGGGTGTCTTGTACGATTGAAGAAATTCTTCAGGGCAATTAGAGATGGGCAATAAATGCTGGCTTAGTCAGCAATGCTCACCTCCCAAAAGCAGATAAATAAAGTTGAGAGACTAAAGAAAAATTTGTAAACAAAGATCCAATATTGTTAGAGATTTGCTATTGAGACATCGTTTATGCAGGATGTAATGTAGGTCAGAGGTTACAGGGAAATGAATGAATGGGACTTAGCCTGAGTCAGGAGAGGGGTGGAAGGGTTTTGGATTTGCAGAGTGTTGATGGTGGGAGTGACGGGTGTTGAGGGAGTTGTAAATGGTCATGTCTGGAGGTAATCAAACAGAAAAGACTTTTTCAACATCGGGTGAGCTGAGACACTCTCACAGATGCACGGGACATGCATGCAAGCTCACTTTCACACAAACACACAAATACACGTGCGTACACACTCACAAACTCTCACACAGACACACTAAAACAAAAGCACATACACAAACATGCTTACAAATACACACAAACACACATGCACAGACATACACACACAAATACACACACAAACTCAAGCACACACACATACATACATACAATTTCACACACACATGTGTCAGGTAAAACATGCAGCAATTAGTAGGTAGTCTACGGGCTCCAAGCACCTTCTTCAGGTATACTTCTGTAGTGCAGGTTAAGTGATTCTGCAAAATCTTGGAAGATGGAATATAATGTGGGAAAATATAAAGTATGAACTTTGGCAAGAAGAAAAGAAGAATTGAATATTACTTAAATGGGAGTGACTGCAGAAAGCAGAGGTGTTTGGTGGTCCTCATGCATAAATCATAAATTATAGCATCCAAGTTCAGCAGGTAATCGTAAAGACAAATGGACTGTTGGCCTTTATGTCAAAGGGTTTTAAAATAAGGAAATTTTGTCAAAACTATAGAAGAGATTCATCAAACCACAACTGGAATTCTGTGAACAGTTTAGGGTCCCTTTTCTAAGGAAGAGTATATTAGCATTGGAGGCAATCCAGAAAAGACTCATTAGGTTAACACTGGGTATGGAGGAATGTTCTTATGAGGAAAGATTGGGCCTGTACTCATCGGAGTCTAGAAGAATCAGGAGACCTTATTGAAACATACAAGATTCTTAAGGGCCTGACAAAGTAAATGTGGAGAGGTTATTTCCTGTTGTAGGAGAATGTAGGACCTAACAGGATCATCTCAAAGCAATGGGGCACCTACTTAAGACCAAGATGAGGAGGAAGCTCTTCTGTCAGAGAGCAGTGAATCTGTGAAATTCGTTAACATAGAGGGTTGTCAAGGTTGGGTCAATAATTATATTCAACGAGGGGACAGACAAAATTTTGATCAATAAGAGGTCATCAGGAAGGTGGAATTGAGAATTATCAGATCTCATTGAACTGTGGAGTAAACTCAATGGGCTGAATGGCCTACATCTGCTCCCACATCCCCTGGTTTTTGCTTTGCTTTGACAGTACCCCAGGGTACAGTTTCTCAATAGGATGGCAGACACAGAAGGTCAGACACAGAAGACTCAGCAGAAAGTCAACAGTGCTGCAAGTGATGACTTTTCAATCCATGCTATGGTGATCGATGTGAGTAGGATTGTGGGTGGCTCAGTGGTTAGTATTGCTGCCTCACAGTTCTAGGGACCTGGGTTCAATTCCTCCCTCGGGCAACTGTCTGTGTGGAGTTTGCACATTCTCCCCAGGTCTGTGTGGGGTTTCCTCTGGGTGCTCTTGGTTCCTCCCACAGTCCAAAGATGCGCTAGTTAGGTGGATTGGCTATGCTAAATTGCCCATAGTATTCAGGGTTGCGCAGGCTAGGTGGGTTAGCCATGGGAAATGCAGGGTTATGGGCATTGAGTGGTTCTGTGTGAGATGCTCTTCGGAGGGTTGGAGTGAATTTGATGGGCCAAATGGTCTGCTTCCACACTGTAGGAATTCTATGGTCCTGAACTGAATGTTTCCTCTTGTGGCTCAGTCCAGAATTAAGGCAGCACTGCTTCAAATTTAGGGGTTGCCATTTTAATATAGCGTTAAGGAAATCCTTTCTCTCAGGCAGTTGTGCAACTATGGAATTCTCTGCCTCGGAAGGCGATGGAGGCCGAGTCAGTGAGTATATTTTAAGATGGAGACAGTTTCTTGTTAGGTAGGCGTACTGAAAATATCAGAAGTAGGTAGGAATGAATAATTTACAACATAGATCAGCTATGATCGTATTGAACATTGGAGCAGATTCAAGTGGCTGACTGATCTACTTCAACTCCTAATTCATATGTGCGTACGTAAAACTGGAGCTTTGTAAAATTCACTCTGGGTGTATGAGGATGAATCACTGGGGAATTCTTCAGAGTTTTGCTTGCGGTCAATTATTTTAAGTTGATATTGCATTCTTGTCTTTAATTGATCCCATGATAGAAAACATTAAGAACTGATATTTAGTTAGAGCTTTATCACAATTCTCTGACTTGTCCCCAAGTGCTTCACAACCAATTAATTATATTTAAGGTCCAATCACTGTGATTTCCCAAAGACATGGCATGTTACATCATTGAGTGCAGCATAAGACAAAGATTGACAAATCCCTGACAGCAAAATTGGTATCTGCTGTCTTGTCCTTCCTGCTTGAAATTGTGTACAAGTGTAAATGGGGTGTCTGTACCTTTTACATGTATATGTATGTGTGTACTTGAGTGTGTCTGTGGATATGATATGGAGGTGTCAGTGTGGGGTAGACAATGTCCGGAGTCACACGACACCAGGTTATAGTCCAACAGGTTTATTTGAAACCACAAGCTTTCAAAGCGCTGCTCATTCATCAGGTAACCTTCTGTCTATGTATATATTTGAGGCTATTGAGGGTGTATTAATGCTTACAACCGAATGTGTATATGACTATTTATATATTTGCACTGATGCATATATGTATTTACTTGTTTATGTGTGTACATAAATGCATGAGTGTGTATTTGAATGCACAAATGAGTGTGTAAAAAGATATGTATATGTGAGTACATAAACTAATTTATCAGAGTGAGCATACCCACAAGTCTATTTAGCGTGTGAATGTGAGTTTGTGCACATGAGCCTGTAAGTGGTTGAATGTGTATACGTGTGTGTGCCTGTGGGTGTGTGAGTACAAGTGTGTATATCAGTGTTTTGAATGTGTATATGTGTGCATGTGTATATGAGGCTGTGTACAAGTGCTTGAATGTGTGTGAGAGGATATGTGTGAGTGCATGAGTGAAGATATGAATGTGAGTGTTTTATTTGTTTGTTTATGTTTATGAATGTGTACATATCTGCATCTGAATGTATGTGTTAATATCAGTGAGGCTAGTTCTCACCCCTTACTCTTCCTTGTTTAGGAATTGGTTTAGCTCAGTTGGCTGGGTTATTGGTTTCCAGGACAGTGTGGGTTCAATCCCCATCACTGATTTGAGGTTACCATGAACGCCTCTCCTTCTCAACCTCTTCCCTTGCCTGAGGTCTGGTGGCCCTCAGATTAAATCACCACCAGGTGTTTTTCTCTCTCTCTCTCTAATAAAAGAGCAGCCCCTTTGGTCTGGTAAGACTATGGCAACACAGCCAGCACTTGGCCCATACCCCTTGAAGCCCTTCTTATTCATTTACCCATCCAGATGTCTTATGGGCAACACGGTGACACAGCAGTTAGCACTGCTGCCTCACAGCGCCAGAGACCCGGGTTGAAGTCCTGCCTCAGGCAACTGCCTGTTTGGAGTTTGCACATTCTCCCCCTGTCTGCATGGGTTTCCTCCGGGTGCTCCGGTTTCCTCCCACAGTCCAAAGATGTGCAGGTTAGGTGAATTGGCCATGCTAAATTGTTAGGTGAAGGGTTAAATGTAGAGGAGTGGGTCTGGGTGGGTTGCTCTTCGGAGGGTCGGTGTGGACTTGTTGGGCCGAAGGGCCTGTTTCCACACTGTAAGTAATCTAAGCTAATCTAAAATGAGCCTTGGCTTCACCTCAGTAGTACAGGCTAAATGGGAAATAGGGCCATGCAGTCAATGCCCTCATAGAGGCAGCACCGTGCAAATGGGTTGAATGGCCTGCTTCTCTACAATATAATTCCTTTCTCCGTAATCGGGACTGCTTTCCACTGACGGTTCAGGGAAAGAGCGACCATGAGAACACCCCCATCCTGCAATCCCATGTTCACAGAAGTTGAGAGAGAAGGAACAAAATAAATCTTTATTAAATGTAAGGCAATCCAGGCATCGCCAGAGAAATTTGTCTGCTTCAATCAATCTGCAAATGGAGTTCTTTCTGATTTATGCATAAGTTGTTTTAATAGCAACAATCTCCCTAAATACTCATCACTTGCAACTAATGAAGTTGACAGAGACTGTACTTTGTTCAATTAATTTATCATCCAAACAGTAATTAGTCAGTTTTTAAGACTTCATTATTATAATTCAATGGTCCATTAATACTGTTTCTATACAAACAAAACTCCATGGATACACCCTTACAGAACAATGCAATCTTTTTTTCTCTAGCCTTGATCAGAGGGTCACACTGCTGCCTCTGATGTCAAAGATTCAAGTCCTAAAAGAGTACATGATCTGGGCTAGTATTCCCAGAGCAGTGCTAAAGGGAGGTTGCACTGCCAAAGGTGCTGCCTTTAAGCAAGGCTGTCTGTTTTCTGGTGGATTTGAAAGATTCCCACCACACTATTTTCAGAGAAGAGGAGATTACCTGCCATTGTCCTGGCCCAATGTTTATACCTCAAACAACATCACTAAAAGAAAAGGCTTGCTTACTTATTTTCCTACAGTCTTTGTAAGGGGACTTGAATGCACAAATATCACAACATGGACAACAATTTTTTAAAAACCACTTCATTGACAGTAAAGCTTTTCCTGGGAGACCATCCCTCAGAACTCCATAACAGCTTGTATGTGCTGAAAAGAGTGGAATCCTTGGAAGAAAACATTATCTTGAAAGGCATAAAACTGATTGTGGTGGACTCAGTTGCGCCAGTAGTTCGCAAAGAATTTGACACCAGGCTCCAGGGTAACCTGTCAGAGCATACAAACCTGCTTGGCGAAAATGAGTATTGTAGATGCACCTGCTATCAAGTGAAGCTGCCACGCTGAAATTTTTGGCAGAAGAATTCTCCATTCTGGTAAGACCCCAGGTTTTTTTTTCTGTTTGTGGTTGTAATTGGTTTGTTGGAGCTTGTTGTATCTACTCTGGAATAAGCCAGCGCTGTATTAGTGGCTGGAGTGGTAATACAGATAGAAAAATGTTACATGCTTTGGATGTTGGTGCAGTGCCTAAGTGATGGCACTATGAGCAATGATACTCTTAGAAGCCCACAGCTCACAAAGGCTAGACCTCCGTTCCTGCCCACTTGCTTTCCAAGTCCCTGGTGGTTCATATCTAAAGCAGTTGACATAGTCAAGGTAGAGCTGTTGTCAGCAACTAGTCCTCAGATTAAGTGCATACTTAGAATTAATTCTTTATTTTAAGCTATACTTAGTTGCCACAATCTACTTAATGCTAAACTTTCTTCCTTGAAATAAATTATATACAATGCTGTGAGGAATGCAATAAGCCAGAAAATTGGAAACAAGTTACAAATCAGCAAAAGATGACTTCAAAAAGGAGAGAAATTAAGCTACAAGAGATCCAGTCAGATATATAAAAGAAAACACAGTAGGAGCTTCTACAAGTAGAATTTCATTTAAAATGAAAATGAAAAATGAAAAGGTGAGCATTGCTATTTTAGATTATGAAACTGTTGAATTAATAATGGAAGAGCAGAACCAGACAGAAGCTTTGAAGAAAGCGTTTGGTGTCTGTCTTCTCACCAGTAAACTTAAATTGTTGTCAGAATAGTGAAAAAAAGAATCATGAAGCAAAAAGGAAAGAGAAACTTAAAATAAATATAATCAGTAGAGAAAAACTACATCTGACAATCCACACCCTAGGGTCTTAAGAGAAATAGTTTCAGAGGATACAATTGGCCATCCACAGGCTAGTTTGTCATTGGGAAAATCTATTATTCTGAACATTGTCTCTGATTTGGAAGATCATAATTTAACATGATTTTGTGAAGTTTAAATTGTGTTTAACAAATTTATTTTGAGTTTTTAAAGATGTAATGATCAGGGTGGATAAAGGGAACCATTAGATGTGGTGCATTTGCATTTTCAAAAGGCATTTCATAAAGTGCCATGTAAAAGGTTACTGCATAAAAATACAGCTTATGGTATTGGTGTTAGCATGGATAGAGGGACTGACTAACTAACAGAATAGCTCTGATGAAGAGTCATCTGGACTCAAAATGTTACCTTGTTCTAAATAATTTTCGGGTTAGCAAACTGTAATCAATAAAGAGCCACAGGGACAGGTGCTGGGTTTGAACTATTTGGGTCTGCTGACAACACAATAGATAAGAATGCAAGTTATAGAGAAGATATGAGTTTGCAAAGTGTTAGATAAACATGTGAGTGGGCTAAAATTTGGCAGATGGAGTTAATACAGAAAGATGTGAGTTTGTGCATTTTGGCAGGAAGTATAAAACTGGAGAATATTGTTTAATTGGAAAGCCTGCAGAATGCTGCAGTAGAAAGGGGTATGGCTGTCTTCATATATGAATAACAAAATGGTAGTAAGCAAGTACAGTAAGTAATTAGGAAGGTATGTGGAATTAGCGTGTTTTGAGAAGATTTGTAGCTCAGGTTGACGTTTTGCATGTAGGTTTGCTCGCTGAGCTGGAAGGTTCATTTCCAGACATTTCGTTACCCTACTAGGTAACATCTTCAGTGGGCCTCAGAAGAAGCAATGCTGAAAATTCCTGCTTTCTATCTATACGTTTGGATTTCTTTGGGTTGGTGATGCCATTTCCTGTGGTGATGGTATTTCCTGTAGTGAAGTCACTTCCTGTTCCTTTTTTCAGGGGGTGGTAGATGGGGTCTAACTCGACATGTTTGTTGATAGAATTCCAATTGGAATGCCATGCCTCTAGGAATTCTCATGCATGTCTTTGTTTGGGGCTTGTCCTAGGATGGATGTGTTATCCCAGTCGAAGTGGTGTCCTTCCTTATCTGCATGTGAGGATACTAGTGAGAGAGGGTCATGTCTTTTTGTGACTAGTTGGTGTTCATGTATCCAGGTGGCTAGTTTTCTGCCTGTTAGTCCAATGTAGTGTTTGTTACAGTCCTTGCATGGTATTTTGTAAATAACATTAGTTTTGCTCATTGTCTGTACAGGGTCTTTCAAGTTCATTAGCTGCTGTTTTCATGTGTTGGTGGGTTTGTGGGCTACCATGATGCCGAGGGGTCTGAGTAGTCTGGCAGTCATTTCCGAGATGTCTTTGATGTAGGGAAGAGTGGCTAGGGTTTCTGGACGTGTTTTGTCTGCTTGTTTGGGTTTGTTGCTGAGAAATCGGCAGATTACATTCATTGGGTACCTGTTCTTTTTGAATACACGGTATACGTGATTTTCCTCTGCTCTGCATAGTTCCTCTGTGCTGCAGTGCGTGTTGGCTCATGTGGTATGTGTAATGTTGGATTTTATTGTAAGGGGGATGGATTATAAAGTAGGGAAGTTGTCCCATACCTGTACAAGGCAGACCACTCCTAGGACACTGTGTGCATTTTAGATCCTCTTACTAATGGAAGAAGACACTTGATTGGACACAATTCAGAGAAAATTCACTCAACTGAATGAGGTTGTCTTGAGGAATGGCTGAGTAAATTGTGCTTAAACTCATTGAAGTTTAGAAAAAATGGGAAGTGGTTTGATCAAAATATTAAACATTCAGAGGCCACATGACAAGTTCAATGCTGAAAGGATATTCATCAGTGAAGTCTAGAACAGGGGATTCATTTTGAAAATAATCTCCTATTTCAGATAGAGAAGAGGATAAATTTCTTGTCTCAGAAGGTCATTAATTTTTGATTCCAGAGAGTAATGGAGGCTGGTTCATTGAATATACTCAGGGCTAAGAATAAGGAATGTGATTTTTTGGGGGGACTGAAGTGAGAAAGAGCTGTTTTAAAAATCAACATTTTGCAAGAGTGCTGGACGTTTTGAAAAGCAAATAACCTGAGACCCATGGTCGGCAGTGTAGGTATCTGTTTGAACAAGACATTGATTGGTCTATGGACTAGAGACAGCTATCAGTGACAGAGCTATTTTTTGTCCAAAAACTACATGATTAGTTCTCAGGTAACTGAATAGCTTGGAATTGGGAACAAATTACAAAGAGAGAGTGTTCCTCAGTAAGGAAGCAGACTGTTCTCTGCAGTCAAAACTCACTAAAAGCCTGAAGTAAACTAGTTAATCTTTTCAGCAATGGTAGTAGTAAGCTGTGATTTTTAACCAACAAATCAGAAACTCTTTATTAAGTGTACCAGCCACCTTGTGTATCTTACCATCCAGTGGAAGCAACTGAAGAAAAAAAACTGAAGCAACATGCTCACCAGCAGAAGCGTTGTAAGGATCATCTTAACAACAGAACCTGGGAATAAAGACTAATCAACTGTTTTCCTATTTTCCTCTGTTAATAACCTATTTTACCTCATTGTTTGTTTGCACAGCAAAACAGAAATAAGAAAGGAAAATATTGAACATGAGGGTAAGCTAGCCAGTAATATAAAAGAAGTTTGCAAGAATTTCTTTAGATATTTAAAGGGCAAAAGAGAGGTGAAAGTGGATATTGAGCCACTGGAAAATGTTGCTGAAGAAGTAATAATGGGGCACAAAGAAATGGCCGAGGAACTGAATAAGCACTTTGCGTCAGTCTTCACGCTAGAATCATGAGTAATATCACAAAAATTCATGAGAGTTGGGGGAGCAGAGGTGAGTCTGGTGGCCAACACCAAGCAGAATGTGCTAGAAAAACTGAAAGGTCTGAAGATGGATAAAACACTTGGATCAGATGGGCTACACCATTGAAGAAGATAGCTGAAGAAGTAGTGGAGGCGTTAATGGTGGTTTTCAGGAATCACTGGAGTCAGGGAGGGTCTCAGAGGACTGGAAAATCACTAATGTAATCCCCCATTTAAGCAAGGAGTAGGGCAAATGATGGGAAATTATAGGCCGATTAGCCTGACCTCGGTCGTTGGTAAGATTTTGGAAACCATTGTGAAGGATGAGACTTGCGAATAATGGAATTGCAAGGTAAAATAGGGCAAAGTCGGCATAGTTTCATTGGGGGGTCATGCCTGACAAATCTATTAGAATTCTTTCAGGAGGTAATGGCAGATTAGACCAAGGAAAGCCAATGGATGTTACCTATCTGGACTTCTAGAAGGCCTTTGATAAGGTACTGCACAGGAGGCTGCTGAGTAAGATAAGGGCCCACGATGTTAGAGACAAGGTACTAACATGGATAGAACATTGCTTTCCACCAGATAGCCAGAGAGTGAGGATAAAAGTGTACAAGTGATAGAAATGTACAAGATGTTGAGAACCATAGATTGAGTGGATAGCCAGAGCCTTTTTCCCATGGCGGGGATATCTATCATGAGGGGGTATAATTTTAAGATAATTGGAGGAAGGTTTAGGGGAGATGTCACAGGTAGGTTCTTTACTCAGAGTCTGGATCAGTGGCGCTGGAAGAGCACAGCAATTCAGGCAGCAACCAACGAGCAGCGAAATCGATGTTTCGGGCGAAAGCCCTTCATCAGGAATAAAGGCAGAGAGCCTGAAGCGTGGAGAGATAAGCTAGGGGAGGGTGGGGGTGGGGAGAGAGTAGCATAGAGTACAATGGGTGAGTGGGGGAGGAGATGAAGGTGATAGGTCAGGGAGGAGAGGGTGGAGTGGATAGGTGGAAAAGGAGCTAGACAGGTCGGACAAGTCCGGACAAGTCAAGGGGACAGTGCGGATCTGGAAGTTTAAAACTAGGATGAGGTGGGGGAAGGGGAAATGAGGAAACTGTTGAAGTCCACATTGATGCCCTGGGGTTGAAGTGTTCCGAGGCGGAAGATGAAGCGTTCTTCCTCCATGCATCTGGTGGTGAGGGAGCAGCGGTGAAGGAGGCCCAGGACCTCCATGTCCTCGGCAGAGTGGGAGGGGGTGTTGAAATGTTGGGCCACAGGGCGGTGTGGTTGATTGGT
>NC_057731.1:47334689-47349073 GCF_004010195.1 Chiloscyllium plagiosum | reverse complement strand
AGTGACAGTGGGGTCTGTGGGGGGCGTGTCAGCAGAATGCAGGTGAGTGGCGCTGGTGGGGTCGGAAGTGGTGGCAGACACGGCAGTAGGGGTGGCAGAAGTCACTGAGCGTGTGGCATCGGCGACGATGTGAGGGCCGGAAGTGGCTGTGGGCGTGGCCATGATGGGGCGGAAGTGACATCATCAATCAGCGTGGGGGTGGTAGCTGCATCGGCCGCATGGCTAATGGCGTTTCCGAGGCCAGGGGAATCTTCTGGAATGTTTGAGGAGTGCTGGTTACGGAGGTGGGTGGATAAAAGTAGAGCGCTTTAGGGAGGTAGAACCGGGCAGTGCGGGGTTCCCAGACTATGAGGTTGGAAGCTGTGGGTGGGAGATCTCCTGAGGTGATGAGGTTCTGTATGGTCTGGGAGATGAAGGTTTGGTGATGGGGGGTGGGGTCATGGTCGAAGGGGCAGTAGGAAGAGGTGTCCTCGAGTTGGCGTTTGGCTTCAGCGGTGTAGAGGTCAGTGCACCAGACTACCACTGCTCCTCCTTTATCCGCTGGCTTGAGGGCTTAGGGCCTGTATTGTGCCTGACTGTTCAATGTTCTATTGTTCCTTATGCACATGCTCAGTAGCTATTCTGAGAGCAAACTGATAATTAACCTTTTACTTCACATCTTAGCCAAATTTTTTTATAGTGCCACTTAATCACGAACATTTAATATTTTACTCCCATATTCCACCCTGACCCCATCCCACCTACTCCTCTCTTTCACTTGAGGTATTAACCTCCAATACAGATGTTCAGAGGTGACCTTATAGAGATTTATAAGTCATAAGGGGTATAGATAGGGTTAATCATGGGTGTCTTTTCCCGAGGGTGGCGAATTTCAAGGCGAGGGAGCACATTTTTAAGGTGAGAGGAGAGAGATTTTAAAAAGACATGAGGGACAATTTTATTTACAGTGGCTCATGTGTGGAATGAACTTCCTGAGGAAGTGGTAGATGCAGGTACAGTTACAACATTTAAAAGACATTTAGATAAGTACATCAATAAGAAAGATTTAGAGGGATATGGGTCAAGCACAGGTAGGTGGGACTTAGTTTAGTTTGGAATTATGTTCAACATGGATCAGGTGGACCGAAGGGTCTGTTTCCATGCTGTATGACTCAATGATTCTATGATCATACTCATAATCCGAACCATTTTAGATGCTGTGGTGAGTTTGCTGGCTACAGAAATTTTGGAAGTTTCATTCTTCGTTGGTTGTGATTCAATTAATTTAAGGTCTGCTTGCTGCTCCCTTATAATGGTCCAGCTTTCATCACAGGGAGGAATTGTTTTATCCAACCATGGCAGCTATTGCTACTGCCGCACATCCTTGGTTGCTTCTGTAAAAGAAATAACAGCATCGCCTCTTTGTTCCCTTTTTCAACAAAGGATTGAATGTCCTCAAATCTGACAGCAGAGACCTCACAAGCAGTGTTGACCAAAACCACAAGTCCAGGAAGATCCAAGGCCTTAAGCAACATGTTAGTGGGCTCTTATCTGTGCCTTGAAAGACCAGATTAAGGTATGGTCTGCCCCCTTGTGGCTGGTCACCTTCATCTTTGCTGCTTTTATTTCCTGCTATTTGTAGCTTTGCTTTTGAGAGCAATGAAGGGTCTGCTTTTCCTTTGTGGTTCTGGAGCTGCAGTGATAACAGGCAAGTGTGAATGTTGGTACACTACGTAAGCGTCAGTCCATAGTGTCTGCTAACTAAAGAATATTCAAAGCCACAATTAATCAAGAAATGCATCGGTTAGGGACATGAGTCTTTGTGATCCCACTTCCACTGCAGTGAAGTGTAGCATGCAGCTACCCTTTCACTGACTTTAATATCTCCTGTGTCCCAAACTTGAAAGAATGCCAGTATGAGACTTTTTGGTCTCACTATAGCCGAGCACCCAAAAGAATAGCCCCGTATGCAATGCTGGATTTGGTGTCTTGCCATTACCGGCATGTGAGAATTCAACTTCTGGGACAGCAGGATCAGGAGATTTCAGCACCTCCCATGGTCCTGCTGTACTCCATCCCTCCCAACCCCCCCAACCCGGGAAGAAATCCACTTGTTCCTCCTCTCATGTCCGGACACTTGTAGACTGCTGTGATCTGTTTTTATGTTGTAATAGAGTCATAGAGTCTTACAGCATGGAAACAGGCCCTTCGGCCCAAACTGGTCCATGCTGACTATAATGTCCATCCACACTAACCCCATCTCCCTGCACTTGGTTCATATCCTTCTAAACCTTTCCTATCCATATAGTTTTCTCAACCTGTCTTGCCGATTCCCCCAAGCTCTCAGCACAACACACCCTCTGTCAGCGCATTGGGAGACATTATAAGCTGCACCCTCCCCCAAGTAATTGGAGATCGGAAATTGAGACCCTCGAGCTGATCTTCATGGCACTACACTACACAGCCAGAAAAAGACCCATTCACCTAGACTTTCCATCTCCTGTTAACCAATCCTCAATCGATGCTAACAGATTTCTCAATACTGTGAGCTCATTTCTGTGCAAAAACCTTTTGAGACACCTTATTAAAATCCTTCTGCAAATCAAACTATACTACATCTGCCAGCTCCCCTTTATGTGTTCTGCCATTACAATTCAGGCTTCTCTCTTACCACCCATGTGCTCTCCAGATTGGCTGGGACTAGCATCCATCATTTGGGTCCTTTAATAGTGTCAACTACCTCCGGTTTCCTCACACGGGCACAATGTCTGAGTGTAGATTAGATTAGATCTCCTACAGTGTGGAAACAGGCCCTTCAGCCTAACAAGTCCATACCGACCCTCCGAAGAGTAACTCACCCAGACCCATTTCCCTCTGACTAATGCAGCATGACTAATTTAGCATGGCCAATTCACCTGACCTGCACATCTTTGGACTGTGGGAGGAAACCGGAGCACCCGGAGGAAATCCATGCAGACATGGGGAGATTGTACAAACTCCACACAGACAGTCGGCCGAGGCAGGAATCAAACCTGGGACCCTGGTGCTATGAGGCAGCAATGCTAACCACTGAGCCACCGTGCCGCCCCACAGTTTTCTTTTCTGTCCTTGTAAAGATGTCTGAATGACTGTAATATTTTTAAATTTACTTCAGCCTATTAACTTTTATTGTTTATCACACTCTTCACTTTGGGTTTTCTTTCACATTTTTGCAGGTTTAGCACAGGTTGTCCATCTTCACTATTCAGTGCCTCAGTGGGTACTGGAGTCTGTTACTCACTGCCTCCTGCTGCTATTGAGTTTCTCTCCTTTTCCAGGACTGGCCTCATTCTTCAAACATAACTTTCTCTTGTCTCTCACTTTCACTTCAAGCACTAATTACCGCTTGCCTCCAGTTCCAGGTCTGGTCACCATCTGCCACTGTGTAATAAGCTGAGATCTAAGCTTGTGCAGGTGGACATGAACTGTCTTTATGAACCATAACCAGTCACAAGGCATTGTGGAGGGAATTTTATGGAATTTAAACAGAGTAAGGCTCCACGTCCATGTCCTCTGACATCTATGATAGCTCTCTATGCATATGCTCAGCAGCTATTCCCAGTAATTAACCCTTTACTCCATACTAACAATGTGTTGATTTTAAAATTCTTCGCCTCGACAAATCCTTTGTGGCCTGGCTCCACCTTATCAAAGAATCCCTACAGTGTGGAAATGGGCTATTAAGTCCAACAAGTCCACACTGACCCTCCAAAGAGTAACTCATCCAGACCCATTCCCCTACCCTATATTTACCCCTGATTAATGCACCTAACTCACACATCCCTAACACTATGAGCAATTTAGCACAGCCAATTCACCAAACCTGCACATTTTTGGTTTCTGTTGTCATCGCCAGCCATCCAACCCACCTCAATCTCTGTGCTCTCTGGCCTCTTGAACAACCCTGATTTTAATCACTCCACCATTGGTAGCCCTACCGTCAGCCGTCTAGGTCCAGAAACTCTGGAATTCCCGCTCTAAACATCTCTGCATCTCTCTAAGATTGGCCTTAAGATAGAACCATAGAAATGATACAGCACAGAAGGGAGCCATTCTTGTCCATACCAACCCAAAAACACCCAGACGCCCTTTCTAATCGCCTCTTCCTGCACATGGCTCATAGTCCTGCAGCTTGCATGCACTAAAGGTGCAGATCTAGGTACTTTTTAAAAGAGTTTACGGTCTCTACCTCCACCACCGATTCAGGCAGCAAATTCCACACCTACCACCCACTGTGTGAATAATGTTTTCCTCACGCCCCCTCTCATCCTTCTGCCACCTGGCTTCAATCAATGACTTCTAGGTTTTGAACTCACTGCCAAGAGAAACAGATTTCTCCTGTCAACTCTATCTCTCCCCTTCACAAGGTTGTATACCTCAATCATGTCTTCCCTCAGCCTTCTCCGTTCCAAGGAAAGCAACCCCAATATACTACTCTCTTCTTGTATCTACAATTCACCACTGAAAATGTGTTGTTGGAAAAGCGCAGCAGGTCAGGCAGCATCCAAGGAGCAGGAGAATCTCCTGCTCCTTGGATGCTGCCTGACCTGCTGCGCTTTTCCAGCAACACATTTTCAGCTCTGATCTCCAGCATCTGCAGTCCTCACTTTCTCCGCTACAATTCACCAGCCCTGGTAACATCCTAGTAAATCTCAACACTGTCTCCAGAGAAATCATGTCCTTCCTGTAACATGGTGACTAGAACTGCCTACAATACTCCAGTTGTGGCCTCATCATTGAATCCCTACTTTTGTATGCTATACTTCTGCCAATGACGGAAATCATCCATATGACTGCTTTTCAACCTTACGTACATGTACTGCCAACTTTAGGGATCTGGGCACTTGCATGCCAAGATTTCTCACTTCATCTACCCTCACAGTATATTAATGTTTATTTTGTATTCCTGTTTACTGTCTGAGCTCCCTCAATGCATTGCCTCATACTTATCAGAGTTGACCTCCATCTTCCACTTTCCTGTCCATGTCCCCAACACGTTCATATCATTGTGGAGCTTACAACTATCCTCTACACTATACACTACACAACCAGTTTTTGTGTGATCTGCAAAGTTCCCAATTTCGTCTCCCAAGTTCAAGTCCGAATCGTTAATGTATAAAACAAACAGCAGGGGTCCCAACACCCAACCCTGCGGAACACCACTTCAAACAGTTTTCCATTCACAAGTGCAACCATCGAGCATTACTGAAAGAACTCCGCATGCTGTAAATCAGAAACAAGAACAGAAGTTGCTGGAAAAGGTCAGCAGATCTGGCAGCATCTGTGAAGAGAAATCAGAGTTAATGTTCCGGATGCGGTGTTGCCATCAGTTCTGAGGAAGAGTCACCGGAACCAAAACATTAACTTTGATATCTCTTCACAGATGCTGCCAGACCTGCTGAGCTTTTCCAGCAACTTCTGTTTTCACATCAACCATTACTCTTTGTTTCCTATTACTAAGCCAACTAATTCAACACATTGCCGTGTGACTCATCTACCCATTTTTCTCACGTGACCTTGTGTAACATTCACCGCTATGGACCTAGGGCGGAAAAATGGGACTACTGTAGGTAGCAATGTATTTTTGGCCGTACAGAGACAAAGTGTTCTTCTGTTCCATATGATTTTATCCTCCTTATGTAAATCATTATCAAAACGGTCCTGTGAGGCACCTTGGGCAAAGTCCTTTGCTAAAGGCCCTGCAGAAATGCAAGTTTTTTTTAATTCTAATCCAGTCTCAATGAGACAGTGTTTAAAGACAAGAGTTAGCTTTTGTTTGCTTGTTGGGGCACCATGGTACTGTCGCAACTAGTCCATTTTCACACCATTCTGCCACTTTGTACTCAGCTGTGACAAAACTTCAACTCACAGCAATGGTGCTAAACAAGACCAAAAGACTTGAACTTCTCCACAAACTCTTTCTGGATTATATATCAACTGTGACACCAAGAGCAGGCAAGTTGTTGATCCTATTGTCTATGGTCCAGAATACAGTTAAGGATTGGTCCCCTGATTTAAGGACTGTTGTAAATGTTTGGAATCAGTTCAGAGAGTGTTTACTCGGCTAATCCCTGGAATTGAGCTGTTGTTTTATGAGGAAAGGTTGGACAGGCTAGACCTGTAACTGCTGGAGTTTGGAAGAATAAAAGGTGACTTAATTCAAATTTATAAGATCCTGGGAGGTCTTGGCAGGATGGACATGGATTTGATTAGATTACTTACAGTGTAAAAACAGGCCCTTCTGCCCAACAAGTCCACACCGACCCTCCGAAGAGCAACCCACCCAGACCCATTCCCCTACATTTACCCCTTCACCTAACACTATCAGCTATTTAACATGGCCAATTCACCTGACCTGCACATCTTCGGACTGTGGAAGGAAACCGAAGCACCCAGAGGAAACCCACGCAGACACGGGGAGAACGTGCAAACTCCACACAGACAGTTGCCTGAGGCGGGAATTGAACCTGGGTCTCCGGTGCTGTGAGGCAGCAGTGCTAACCACTGTGCCACCCTCTTGTGAGAGAATCTAGAACTAGGGGTCACTGTTACAAAGTCAATTTAGGACAGAGATGAGGAGATATCTTTCTCAAAGATGATTGAGAGTCTCTGGAACTCTCTTCCTCAAAGGAAGAATCTATGAAAATTTTTCAGACTGGATAGATTCTCGAAAAGCAAGATGGTGAAAGATAATTGGGAGTATGTGGGATTGTGGAGTATTCCGGTCATGTATGATCTTATTAATGACGTAGCAGGCCCAAAGAGATGAGTGGCCTCCTCCAGTCTATAATTCACATGTTCATATGTATATTGGATGTTGACAAGCTGCAATGGTTCCTTAGATAGGAGACCTCACCACATTCCCAGGCATTCAAACTGAGGAACAGAAATCAGCAAGTGATTAATAATCTTCAGAAAGGAAGGGACCATTTGTTCTTCATTGGTACTTCCTGAGACTGTAAAATTACACAGTAAAAAGTTGCTTTGGATTTAAAAGATATTTACCTTGTTTCCCTGCCCCATACATGTTTATATTTTTATTAAGGCTTTAAGGAAAAACTATGTGATTTATTTGACAGGTTCCAGGTCTGAGGAACCTCTGTGGTCATGTGAGACAGGAGAAGCTGAAGTTGTTCATAGAGCAGGGAAGGTGGATGAGGAGGATTGATAGAAAAATTATGATTATCATGGATGGTAGGTGAAATGATGTTTGAACTCAGAAATTATTTTGATGAAGTTATTGATGAGAAATTGTTTCCATTCATAGAACAATCAATAACCAGAAGGCACAGATTTGAAGTGATTGACTAAAGAAACAGAGCTGGAATGACAAATCCTTTTGTGCTGTTGTGGTTTGGAATGAATGCTTAAAAAATGCATTGGAATCAAATTCGGCAGTAACCTACAACTTGAAGGAAGTGAAGAAAGGTTCCAGGGCTATGGGGAAGAGAAGTGACATAACTCTACAGAGGCTGGTATCCTGTCACCAAGTTACTCTTTATTTACATGTGGAGAGTCATTGACACTGATCCAGTCCCCTCAGAGCCAGCTCTTTGGGTGAACAAAACCTCTGACACTCCTGTTTATGTTTGTCAGCCAGGGCTCCCTGATAGGGGCTATTAATCTGGTCCAATCAGGGAATTCATATTAACATAGAACATAGAACATAGAAAAGTACAGCACAGAACAGGCCCTTTGGCCCACAATGTTGTGCCGAGATTTAATCAAATATACTAACTTAACCTACGCACCCCTCAACTCACTGCTATCCATGTGCATGTCCAGCAGTTGCTTAAATGTCCCCAATGACTCTGCTTCCACCACCACCGCTGGCAATGCATTCCGTGCATTCACAATTCTCTGCGTAAAGAACCTACCTCTGACGTCTCCTTTATACCTTCCTCATAATATCTTCAAACTATGACTTCTCGTACCAGTCAATCTTGCCCTGGGGAAAAGTATCTGGCTATTGACTCCATCCATTCCTCTCATTATTTTGTACAATTGATCAGGTCTCCTCTCTTCCTCCTTCTCTCCAGAGAGAAAAGTCCGAGCTTATTCAACCTTTCTTCATAAGGCAAGCCCCTCCAGTCCAGGCAGCATCCTGGTAAACCTTCTTTGCACCCTCTCCAAAGCCTCTGTATCTTTCCTATAGGAGGGTGACCAGAACTGGACAAAATATTCCAAGTGTAGTCTCACCAGGGACTTGTAGAGCTGCAGCAAAACCTCGCTACTCTTTAACTCTATATACCTGTTAATGAAAGCCAAAACACAATATGATTTCTTAACAACCCTATCCACTTAGGTGGCAACTTTGAGGGATCTATGTACTTGCACACCCAGATCCCTCTGTTTCTCCTTCTCAACCTCTCCCCTCAGCTGAGGCATGGTGACATATTCTATGGGGTCTGCCTGGTTGACCTCATTACAATCACTACAAGGAGGAGCGATGGTTTATTTGGAATCCATGCGATTAATTCATGGATCCATTCATGAGAACCATGAAAAATCCAGCAAAGGGATGGGCCAAATGGTCATTGACATTGTCTCCACGGGTTGATCTGCTGAGTTGCTGCAACATGTTTTGTTCTTATTGCTGTACTTGCACACCCAGATCCCTCTGTGCCTCCACATTACGAAGAATCCTGTCTTTAATCCTATATTCAGCATTCGTGATCCACCTTCCAAAATGCATCACTTCGCATTTATCCAGGTTGAACTCAATCTGCCATTTCTCAGCCCAGCTCTGCATCCTGTCTATGTCGCGCTGCAGCCTGCAATAGCCCTCTAAAATATCGACGACACCTCCAACCTTTGTGTCATCTGCAAATTTACTAACCCACCCCTCAACCGCGTCATCCAAGTCATTTATAAAAAACTACAAAGAGCAGAGGCCCAAGAACAGAGCCCTGCAGGACCCCACTCAACATTGACCTCCAGGCAGAATACTTTCCATCTACAACCACTCTCTGCCTTCTGTCAGCTAGTCAATTCTGAATCCATATAGTCAAATCTCCCTGTATCCCATACTTCCTGACTTTATGAATGAGCATACCATGGGGAACCCTATCAAATGCCTTGCTGAAGTCCATATACACCAAACCCACTGCTCGACCTTCGTCGACCAGTCTTGTCACCTCCTCAATGAACTCAATAAGATTTGTGAGGCATGACCTGCCCCTCACAAAGCCAGGCTGACTGCCTTTAATCACACTATGCTTTGCCAAATAGTCATAAATCCTATCCCTCAGAATTCTTTCTAAAACTTTGCTGACCACAGGCCCAAGACTGACTGGTCTGTAATTGCCAGGGGTTTCCCTATTACCCTTCTTGAAAAGAGGAACAACATTCACCTCCTTCCAATCCTCCGGTACGACTCCCTTGGAGAGTGCAGAGGCAAATACCCTCGCCAGCGGCTTGGCAACCCCCTTTCTCACTTCCTGGAGCAGCCTGGGATAAATCTGGTCTGGCCCTGGGAACTTATCAATCTTAATGTTTTCCAAAATTTCTAGCACATCAACTTCATCAATCTTGATCTGGTCAAGACTGTATCCCAGCTCCTCAAAGTTCTCATTCACAACAAGGTCCCTTTCCTTCGAGAAAACCAAAGCAAAAAACTCATTCAGGGCTTCTCCTATCTGCTCAGACTCCACGCATAAGTTCCCTTCACTATCCCTGATCGGCCCTACCTTCTCCCTGGTCATTCTCTTATTCCTCACGTATGAGTAAAATGCCTTTGGGTTCTCCCTAATCCTGATTGCCAAGCCTTTTTCGTGCCTCTTCCTGGCTGTCCTCAGTCCATTTCTGAGCTCCTTTCTAGCAAGCCTGTAATCCTCTAAAGCTGTGCTAGATCCTTGCTACCTCTACCTTACGTAAGCTGCCTTCTTCCTTTTGACGAGAAGCTCCTCTGTTCTCGTCATCCAAGGTTCCTTAATCTTACCCCTTCTTACCTGTCTCAGAGGAACAAATTTGTGCATCACTCACAACAACTGCTCCTTAAATAGTCTCCACTGTGCCCTTTCTGTGGAACAACAGTCTGTACTTCCCAACTCCTGTCTGATAGCATCATAATTTCCTTTTCCCCAATTAAATATCTTCCCTAGGTAACTGTTCCTTTCACTCTCAAAGGCAATGCTAAATGTGAGGCAGTTGTGATTATTGTCACCAAAGTGTTCTCCCACCGCGAGATCTGATACCTGTCCTAGCTCAATGCCGAGCACCAAATCCAAAATGGCCTCTCCCCTCATTGGCCTGTCTACATACTGAGTAAGGAAACCCTCCTGAACACACCTAACAAAAACGGCTCCATCCAAACCATCTGCTCTTAGGAGGTTCCAGTCGATATTGGGAAAGTTGAAATCACCCACAACAACAACCCTGCTACATCTGCATTTTTCCAGAATCTGCCAGCCTGTGAGTTCTTCAATCTCTCTACTGCAAT
The DNA here is from genome assembly GCF_004010195.1 of Chiloscyllium plagiosum. Lineage (NCBI taxonomy): Eukaryota > Metazoa > Chordata > Chondrichthyes > Orectolobiformes > Hemiscylliidae > Chiloscyllium > Chiloscyllium plagiosum. The sequence goes on along the minus strand of NC_057731.1, from coordinate 47,338,614 downwards.
TAGGGGTTCTGTAGAAAACCCCCAATGCGGTGGCTGTTCCCTTGCTGTTACTAACTTCCACCCATACTGACTCAGCAGACAAACCTTCCTCAACAACCTTCGTTTCTGTATCTGTGATGCACTCTCTGATTAGCAATGCTACACCCCCTCCTCTTTTACTACCCTTCCTATTCTTTTCAAACATTCTAAATCCTGGAATGCCCCTGTGGAACCCATGTCTCCGTTATGGTCACAACATCATAGCCCCAAGTACTGATCCATGCTCTAAGTTCATCACTCTTATTTCGGACACTCCTTGCATTGAAGCAGACATACTTTAACCAATCCCTTTGTTTCATCACATGAAAACCCTTCCCGATAGATTCAGCCTGTCACTGCCCCATCTGCAACTGTCCCCCTCTCAGATATGTGGCTCTGATTCCCACCCCCTCCTTCCAAACGAGTTAAAAACCCTCCTGAATCACACGAGCAAATCTCCCACCCAGGACATTTGTGCCCCTCCAGTTCAGGTGCAACCCCATCCTTCATGTACAGGTCCCACCTTCCCCAGAAGGTATCCCAATGGTCTAGGTATCTGAAGCCCTCCCTCCTGCACCAGCCTCACAGCCACGTGTTAAGCTGCATTCACTGACTGTTCCTCACCTCACTATCTCGTGGCACCGGTAGCAAACCTGAGATCACTACTCTACACGTCCTGCTCTTCAGCTTCCAACCTAACTCTCTGTAGTCACGTTTCAGATCCTCAATTCCTTTCCTGGCTATATCACTGGTGCCAATATGTACCACGATTTCTGGCTGCTCACCCTCCCCCTTCACAATCCTGAAAACCCGATCGGCAACATCCCGGACCCAGGCACCGGGGAGGCAACATACCTTTTGTGAGTCCCATTTCTGACCACAAAATCTCCTGTCAATCCGTCTAACTATTGAGTCCCCTACCACTAGCACTTTTCTATTCTCCCCCCTTCCCTTCTGAGCCACAGTGCCAGGCTCAATGCCAGAGACCTGACAACTATGGCTTTCCCCTGGTAGGCCATCCCCACCAGCAGTATCCAAAACACTATACTTATTGCTGAGGGGAACGGCCACAGGGAATCCCTGCTCTGACCGTCGGTTCCCTTTCCTCCCCCTGACTGTAACCCAGCTGTCTTTATCCTGTGCCTGAGGAGTGACCACCTCCCTGTACATCCTCTCAATTTCTCCCTCAGCCTCCCGGATGATCTGAAGTTCATCCAGCTCCAGCATCAGTTCCCTAACTCAGTTTTCGAGGAGCTGGAGTTGGGTGCACTTCCCGCAGATGTAGTTGGCAGAGACATGTGAAGTGTCTCTCACCTGCCACATTCTGCAGGAGGAACATTCAACTGCCCTAACATCCATATCCCGCTACTTTGAAAGCCCGCACAGGACTAAACAAAGGAAGAGAAGAAAAAGAAAGAAACCTGAAAACTTACTGAGTTTACAGACTCTTACTAAGGTTAGAGGAGGTGGGTGGGAGGGAGGCCCTACAGTGTATGGTCTCGGGTTTAGATCTCACCCACTTAAAACCTTCCCAGCAGTCCTTCGCTCCTCCCTCGCACCTCTCGGCAAATGGAAGCAGGCTTTCGGCCCATCGAGTCCACACTGACGCTTCAAAGAGCATCCCACCTAGACCCAACCCCACCACCTGATATTTCCCATGGCCAATCCACCTAGCCTGCACATCCCTGAACACCATGGGCAATTTAGCATGGCCAATCCACCTGACCTGCACATCTTTGGACTGTGGGAGGAAACTGGAGCACCCGGAGGAAACACACGCAGACACAGGGAAAATGTGTAAACTCCACGTGGACAGTCGCCCGAGCGAGTATCACCAGGAATCAAGCCCAGGGCTCTATGTTCTTACCCACAAGTGGAAACGATCTCCCCATATCCGTTATTTCAAAACCTTACATAATTTTAAAGATCCCTCATCCTTCTTTCTTTAGAAGAGAAGAAACACAGATCTTTTCCTAACCTGTAAACCCACACATTTCTGGTATCATTCTTATATATCTTAGACCATAAGACCATAAGACATAGGAGTGGAAGTAAGGGCATTCAGCCCATCGAGTCCACTCTGCCATTCAATCATGGCTGATGGGCATTTCAACTCCACTTACCCACACTCTCCCCGTAATCCTTAATTCCTTATGAGACCAAGAATGTATCATCCTCTACCTTGAAGACATTTAATGTCCCGTCCTCCACTGTGCTCCGTGGCAATGAATTCTACAGGCCCACCCCTCTCTGGCTGAAGAAATGTCTCCTCATTTCCGTTCTAAATTGACCCCCTCTAATTCTAAGGCTGTGCTCATAGTCTCCCCGCCTAATGGAAACAGTTTCCCAGTGTCCACTCTTTCTAAGTCATGCATTATCTTGTAAGTTTCTATTAGATCTCCCCTCAACCTCCTAAACTTTAATGAATACAATCCAGGATCCTCAGCCATTCATTGTATGATAGGCTGACCATTCCAGGGATCATCCATGTGAATCTCCGCTGGACACGCTCCAGTGCCAATATGTCCATCCTGAGGGTCCAAAACTGGACACAGTATTCTAAATGGTGCCTAACTAGCGCTTTATAAAGTCTCAGAAGCACATCACTGCTTTTATATTCCAACCCTCTTCAGATAAATGACAACATTACATTCACTTTCTTAATCACGGACTCAACCTTTAGAGAATCCTGGACTAGCACTCCCAGATCCCTTTGTATTTCAACTTTATGAACTTTCTCACCATTTAGAAAATAGTCCATGCCTGTATTCTTTTTACCAAAGTGCAAGACCTCGCATTTGCTCACGTTGAATTTCATCAGCCATTTCCTGACCACTCTCCTAAACTGTCTAAAATTTTCTGCAGCCTCCCCACCTCCTCAGTGCTACCTGCCTGTCCGCCTAACTTTGTATCATCGGTGAACTTCACCAGAATGCCACCAGTCCCTTCATCCAGATCATTAATATATAAAGTGAACAGCTGCGGCCCAACATTGAACCCTGTGGGACACCGCTTGTCACCGGCTGCCATTCCGAAAAAGAACCTTTTATCCCAACTCTCTGCCTTCTGTCAGACAGCCAATCCTTAATCCATGCCAGTAGCTCACCTCGACAACCATGGGCCCTCACCTTACTTAGCAGCTTCCCGTGAGGAACCTTATCAAATGCCTTATGGACGTTGACACAGATAACATCCACTGGGTTTCCCTGGTCTAACCTACTTGTTACCTCTTCAAAGAATTCTAACAGGTTTGTCAGGCACGACCTACCCTTTCTAAATCTATGCTGACTTGTTCTAATCCAACCCTGCACTTTCAAGAATTTGGAAATCTCATTCTTAATGATAGATTTTAGAATTTTACCCACAACCAAGTTTAGGCTAATCAGCCTATAATTTTCCATCTTTTGTCTTGAACCTTTCTTGAACAACAGCGATTTTCCAATCATCTGGGACTTTCCATGACCTCAGTGACTTTTGAAAGATCACAACCAATGCCTCCACTATTTCCTCAGCCACCTCCCTCAGAACTCTAGGACGTAGCCCATTGGGGCCAGAAGATTTATCAATTTTTAGACCTTTTAGCTTTTCTAGCACTTTTTCTTTTATAATGGCTCCCATACTCAACTCTGCCCCCTGACTCTCCTTAATTGTTGGGATATTACTCATGTCTTCCACTGTGAAGACTGACGCAAAGTACTTATTAAGTTCTTCAGCTATTTCCTTATCTCCCATCACTAGCCTTCCTGGAGCAGCCCAATGTTTACTTTTGCCTCTCATTGTTTCTTATGTATTGAAATAAATTTTTACTATCATTTCTAATATTACTGGCTAGCCTACCTTCATATTTGAGCCTCTCCTTCCTTATTTCTCTCTTTGTTATCCTCTATTTGTTTTTGTAGCCTTCCCA
>NC_057731.1:47327394-47334672 GCF_004010195.1 Chiloscyllium plagiosum | reverse complement strand
TTCCAGTCGATTTTCATCAGCTCCTCTCTCATGCCCCTGTAATTTCCTTTATTTAACTGTAACACCATTACATCCGATTTTGCCTTCTCTCTTTCAAAGTGCAGACTGAACTCTACCATATTATGATTGTTGCCTCCTTAGTGTTCCCTTACTTTAGATCTTTTATAAGGTTTGGCTCATTACATAGCACTAAGTCCAGAACAGCCTGCTCCCTTGTGGGCTCCATCACAAGGTGTTCCAAAAAGCCAACTGTAAGCATTCCATGAATTCCCTTTCTTTGGATCCTCCGGCAACATTATTCACCCAGCCCACCTGCACATTGAAGTCCCCCGTGATCACCATCATCTGCCTTTCTGACATGCCCTATCTATTTCCTGGTACATAGATTTAATTTCATTCTTAACTAACAAGGGATCCCCACCCTCTCTGCCCACCTCCCTGTCTTTTTGATAAGTTGTGAATCCTTGGATGTTTAACTGTCAGTCGTGAACCCCCTGCAACCACAACTCTGTGATGCCTACCACATCATAATCAGTCACAATGATTTGTGCTGTTAATTCATCTACTTTGTTATGATTACTACAAGCATTCAAGTAAAGTGCCCTAATGCTGACTTTCTTATAATTATTAGAGATATTGGAAATCATAAGATGTCCTGAGTTATCCATCCTTGTTGTTGCATTCCTAGTCTACCTCGAGCTTAAACCCACCTGCACCCATGCTAACCTGCTGCTTATCTTTCCATTTAACTCCATACTCCCTGTCGCTTTCCCTTTCCCTTCCCCCCGACTCAGAAGTTTGAAGATCTACTGATCACCCTGTTTATCCTTTCACTAGAACACTGGTTCCTGATTGGTTCAGGTGGAGACCATCCTAATGGTACAGATTCCCCCCAGTTCCAAAACTGATACCAATGCCCCATGAAATGGAATTCCTCTTTCCCACACCAATCCCTTAGACACGTGTTTACTTCCCTAACTTTCTTATCCCTATGCCAATTGGCACGTGGCTCGGGCAGTAATCCGGAGATTATGACCCTTGAGGACTGGTACTTCAATTTCCTTCCTAGTGCTTGATACTTCCCAAACAGGTCCTCCATCCTAGCTTTGCCTTTGTTGTTCATTCCAACGTGGACCACAGCAACTGGATCCTCCCCCTCTCACTCCAATATCCTTTCGAGCCGATCAGAGATATCCTGCACCCTGGCACTGGGCAGACAACACACCATGCGGGACTCCCGATCCAGCTTGCATAGGATACTATTTGTCCCCCTAATTATAGAATCCCTGATAACAACTATTTGTCTTTTTGCTCCCCGCGTCTTGAATGGCCTTCTGTACCGTGATGCCGTGGTCAGCTGGCTCATCCTGTTCACAGCCCTTTTCCTCATCCATACAGGGAGCAAGAATCTCATACCTGTTGGACAAGGTCAAGGGCTGAGGCTCCTCCACTCCTGATCTCAGAATCCCCCTACCTGCCTCACTTACAGTCACACTCTGATGTCCCTGATCACGAACTGAATTTGAATTACTTAATCTCCCAGGTGTGACTGCCTCCTGAAACAGAGCGTCCAGGTAGCACCCCCCCACCCCCTCCCAGATGTGCTGCAGAGTTTTAAGCTCAGATTCCAGGTCATCAATTCTGATCCAGAGTTCTTCCAGCAACCAACACTTGCTGCAGATGTGGTCGCTGCCGTTCACAATGGGATCAGCCAGCTCCCACATCATACAGCTACAGCAAATCATCTGCCCAGCCAGAACTACTTATTTAATTAACTTTTACAATTTATGTATTAAATAATTTCTAGTACTTCTCTGCTATGATCATATTCAATTAACCAATTAAACTTTTAATCAATCACACGATACACAAGAAATATAAATTGAAAAGCCTTACCTTAACAACACACAAGAGTCCTTCATGGTTAGAGCTCCCCCTCTTCCTGATACTTAGGACAGCAATTACTTGCCTTCCCAAAAGCCTACCTGCTCCCTCGACATTGCCACCCAGCTCCCACCACTCTCTGCTGTAAAAAAAGTCTTCTCTGCACCTACTCCAGTGCCCCAATATCGTTTATATAATATGGCAAACTGGAACAATGCATGGTATTCTAAGTGTGATCTAACCAAGCTTCAATACAGATTTAACCTCGGAACATTTCTATTCTATATGAGAGCTGTGGCGGTATGGAGTGTTGGGACAGAATGTTGGATGTCGAGAGTCAGGGGTAGTATATGTGATGGTGATGGATTGGGGCATGCAGGAACTGTGAGGGCGATGGAGCAATGAGGGTGGGGAGTTAGGGGCAAGACCTGTGAGGGTGGTAGAGATTGAAGGGGAGGAATGCAGAATTGGTGAGTGTGGGTATTCAGAGAGGGGACAGGGATTGTGACAGTGAGCAGTCAGGGTGGGCAGCAGCTGAATCAAAAATAGAAGAAGACAACGAGTATAACATTCAACTGGATTTTATATATGAGTGCACACACTGAGACAAAGATACAATCTGGCGTTTACTGCTGGGTAATCAGAGTCCGTTCTGAAAAGTCATGAAAATTATCAGTGCCAGATTTCTGATAAATAGAACAGTTAGTATCCTGGTCACCTGAATCCAGATTTGACCAGCTCAAGACCACCTTGTGCCAGTAGATCTTGAGCTGGTTTAATATGGGTTTCGTACTTATCCATATGGGATTTTGCCTCTGAGATCCCTCAGAGCTCAGTGCTTGACTTGCTCTTGCTCTGACCTTGCTAACCAGTAGCACAACTCGTAGTGATTTATGTGTTTGCACTCCAAGACTCCTTTGTTCCTCTGTCCCATCTAGATTCGCAATTTCCCAGTAATAAGTGACCTCTTCATTCATCCTACAAAAATATGCAGCCTCGCATTTATCATTTGTCAATTATTTGCACATTTTACAAGGTTACTAATGTTCTCCTGGAAATTGCTGCAGTCCTCCTCCCCTTCCCCCCCAACATTTGGTATCATCTGCAAATTTAGAAATAGCGTTTTTGATTCTATTTTCAAATTTGTTAATATAAATCACAGAGCCAATAAAACATCATATAATTTTCTACAACATGTATGCTTACCCGTTATAAACATGTAAGACATGGGAAAGGCGCCTTTACTTAAAAGTCGTAGAAAATTAAACAGGAATGATGATACAGAGCCTGGTATAAACCAGGAAATTAGACCTGCATGTAACAAAGGTCATGCATTCATCATTTTAACAATTCTTTCATGGGTTTGGGGCATCAGTTGTTTCAAAGGACAGTTAAGAATCAACCACAATGCTATGGGTCTGAAGTCACATGTAGGCAAAGAACATGAACCAGTTTGGTTATTATGACAATTAATGATGATTTCATGGTCTCCACGAGATGTGCTGATAGTTCCAGATTTATTTATTGAATTTAAATTTTGCCTGGAGGGACGGACTTTAAAAATGGGGAGGTTTTGCTGCAGCTGTATAGCATGCAGGTGCGGCCACACCTGGAGTACTGTGTGCAGTTCTAGTCTCCTTATTTGAGAAAGGATGTACTGGCACTGGAGGGGGTGCAGAAGAAGTTCTTCAGGTTGATTCCCAGAGTTGACGGGTTTGGCTTATGAGGAGAGATTGAGTAGACTGGGACTGTACTCATTAGAATTTAGAAGCATGAGGGGGGAATCTTAAAGAAACATAATATTCAGAAGAGAATACAGAGGAACCTCGATTATCCAAACAAGATGGGCGGGTACTATTTCGTTCGGATAATTGATTATTTGGTTAATTGATTTCCTCTGGGGCTCAGAACTTTCTGTGAGGTCTGCTCCCCGTTCAGGAGGCTAGGCAGCAGCACACCGTGCGTGAGACCCCGCCCACCATCCACCACAAAACTCTACCACCCACCACAAAGGGCAGCCGGCAGCCGGCCTGGATGCCAACTATAAGATTGCTGCTGCCTTTTTGGGGTAAGTCTCCAAATAGCGCGCACAGACACACACAACTTTCTGACAGGTTCCACCTCTGTCCTGTACAGAACAACATTGGAGAGATTATCTGGGGATGGGGGTTTAGGGTTCACCCCTGTGTAGAACTCCAGGGAAAGTGTGGGGGAGAGAGAGAGAGGACGGGAGGTCAGACATTTAGAGACGGTGCCTGGACTGTCCAGGACTGTTCTCGGTAACATTTCAATGAGCTGAGTTCGTTTTTAATCATTGTACCTGTCAACAAAAGACACGATAAGGGTTGAAACAGCTCTTTGACATAATGTTTCTATCGGGACCTTAAGATCCCCTTCGGATAATCCGATATTCGGATAATTGATATTCAGATAATTGAGGTTCCTCTGTAAATAAGGTAGAGGCAGGGAGGTTATTTCTACTTGTGGGTGAAATTAGAACTAGGGGGGCACAGCCTCAAAATAAGGGGGAGCAGACTTAGAACCAAATTGAGAAGGAACTTCTTCATCCAAAGGGTTGTGAATCTGTGGAATTCTCTGCCCAGTGAAGCAGTCGAGGCTACCTCATTAAATGTTTCTAAGTCGAATGTGGATAGATTTTTGAACAGTAAAGGAATTAAGAGCTATGGTGAGCAGGCGGGTAAGTGGAGCTGAGTCCATGAACAGATCAGCCATGATCTTACTGAATGGCGGAGCAGGCTCAACAGGCCAGGTGGCCTACCCCTTTACTCCATGTTGAGATTTGAATATGTTGTCCCAGTTCATTAGCCTGGGCCTCCGGATTGTTAGCCACTACCACCCACCTCACCAACATTCTGCAGTGAATACTTAGTATGTTACTTTTCAATTTTCTTGCCAAGCAAAGGCATCAGAGTGAAATCCTACATAAGGGATTTCTTGAAGCATTATTCTGGAACAAGGCCAAAGGGCAGTTATTATGAATTGCATTGCTATTATGTATCCTTCATGATCCTGTACATCACTGAAAGGGTGGGTTCCCCTTCACAGGGAGCTCTGTGAGTGTTTGATGAATGAGATCATTGTATGCCAATGTTATGAGATCCGAGTCTTAGTCAAAAGAACGCACAAACCATGGTGACCAGAAAATTTACAGCATACGCTCTGCCAGCAACCATTCTTCTTTATTTTCCAGTCTCCCCTCTGTCTTGATCCTCTGTTTCCAATGTTCTCTCCTCCGCTGTCTTTCAAAAATCTCAAAATACAAACCAGTTTAAAAATACTTGCTTTTGTGTGGCGCCTCAGAACGTCCCAAAATGTTTTGCAGCCAGTTTAGTACCTTTTAAAGCACAGTCATTGTTGCAACATAGGAAATCATGTACATAGGAAGATCCCACAAACAACACTCTGGTCATGACCAGACTAAAGTCTACACACTTGCATTCATCATTCCAAGAACAGAAAATCTGTGGGGGGTTTTTTCGGGATCAGTTGCAGAAGAAATATTACCCAGGGCATTAGGGAAAATTTATCTGTTCTTCAGTAAAAGTTGTGGGACAGAGAGTTGGACAAGGCTTGCAGCTCATTAGATGACAGCACATGGAGCATTGGCCCCAATTATTTGCTCAAGTCTCCAGAGCAAGATTTGGTGCCTGAACCTATTAATTCCATGGGGTCAGTGCTAACCACTGAGCTGCAGCTAACAATTAAAACTGCTCCATTCAGCCCCTTAGCATCTCTCCTGGGACATTTCCCTGTATTTGGTCCCAAAGACATAGTTAAGCAATCAATGGATGGTTTGCGCCTTTGCATGAACAGGAGCCTTCAACCTTACCACAAAGACATGAGGAACATGCCATTGGAAAGTATGATAGTGGCCATTGGCATTACTGATCCTGCTGTATTTATTGCCTCCTCCTAACTCTCTTTATCCCACCCTATCATAATAACCTTTCATTTCTTCCTCCAACGTGTGCTTATCCAGCTTCTCCTCAAGTAGATCTATTTGCCTTAACCACTCTCTGTGCATTATTTAAATAGAAGATAGATGATTCAGATGGAAGATTAAAGGTGTCCTAGTGAGAAAAGAAACACTTTCCCCTTCAGACCAAGTGCTTTCTCTGCAAGTTTTATTCTTGTTCCTGGCCTGACAGTATCACCAGCAAGGCCTGCATTCAGACCTACTTCTATATCTGTGTGGAAGTTTAATAAAACTGAGAGGAGAAAGTGAGGTCTGCAGATGCTGGAGATCAGAGCTGAAAATGTGTTGCTGGAAAAGCGCAGCAGGTCAGGCAGCATCCAGGGAACAGGAGAATCGACGTTTCGGGCATAAGCCCTGAAGAACATCGATTCTCCTGTTCCCTCAATGCTGCCTGACCTGCTGCGCTTTCCCAGCAACACATTTTCAGCTCTAATAAAACTGAGAGGCTTGTTAGACAAGGAAACTACGTTAGTGTGGGATTGGAATAACATTTAGGGTCAGACGAAGTCAAAGCAAATTACTGCAGATGCTGGAATCTGCACTGAAAACAAAACATGCTGGAGATCACAGCCAGACCCGAAACGTTAGCTTGCTTTCTCTCCAGGATGCTGCCTGGCCCACTTTGATATCCTTTTTTTTTGTTTTCAGTAGAGCCAGACCAGGCAAGGACAGAAGGCCTCATTCCCTAAAGGATACCCATGAACCAGCTGGAATTTTTAAATATAATCCAGTGCATCTATGGTCACTTTTGCTGAGACCAGATTTCAATTCCAAAACTATTTTAAGAGCAAATAAGAATTGTCAAACTCCCATGGTACAACTTAAAAACATAGCCAAATCTCTCCTCTGTTACTAATCCAGCTGTCAGTTTACTAGATCTGAAGGAGTCATAGAGTCATACAGATGTACAGAATTGCAACAGACCCTTCGGTCCAGCCCGTCCATGCCGACCAGCTATCCCAACCCAATCTAGTCCCACCTGCCAGCACCCGGCCCATATCCCACCCAACCCCTCCTATTCATATACTCATCCAAATGCCTCTTAAATGTTGCAATTGTACCAGCCTCCACCACTTCCTCTGGCAGCTCAGTCCATACCGTACCACCCTCTGTGTGAAAATGTTGCCCATAGGTCTCTTTTATATCTTTCCCCTCTCACCCTAAACCTATGCCCTCTAGCTCTGGACTCCCCAACCCCAGGGAAAATACGTTGCCTATTTACCCTATCCATGCCCCTCATAATTTTGTAAACCTCTATAAGGTCACCCCTCAGCCTCCAATGCTCCAGGGAAAACAACCCCAGCCTGTTCAGCCTCGCCCTATAGCTCAAATCCTCCAACCCTGGCAACATCCTTGTAAATCTTTTCTGAACCCTTTCAAGTTTTGCAACATCTTTC
>NC_057731.1:47308811-47326717 GCF_004010195.1 Chiloscyllium plagiosum | reverse complement strand
TGATAGGTCAGAGAGGAGGGTGGAGTGGATAGGTGGAAAGGAAGATAGGCAGGTAGGACAAGTCATGGGGACAGTGCTGAGCTGGAAGTTTGGAACTGGGGGGAGATGGGGGAAGGGGAAATGAGGAAACTGGTGAAGTCCACATTGATGCCCTGGGGTTGAAGTGTTCCGAGGCGGAAGATGAGGTGCTTTTCCTCCAGGCGTCGGGTGGTGAAGGAGGCCCAGGACCTCACGTCCTTGGCTGAGTGGGAGGGGGAGTTGAAATGTTGGGCCACAGGGTGGTGTGGTTGATTGGTGCGGGTGTCCCAGAGATGTTCCCTAAAGCATCTGCAGTCATTGTTTATACCTCAATGAAAGATTGGACGTGATATTATCACAAACAATTGGAAGTGATATTATCACAAACAATGGCACAAAGAGGCATTAACACATCCATCAATCCTACAGCCTCATGTTTCCCAACATTTGTGACCTAAACAACATTGTGTCCTATCAATCCTGTCTAGACCACACTGTGGAATAAACCAAGGATAAATGAGGTGTTAAACACTGGATGATGCAGCAACAAGGCACCATGAGATGTTATTGCGATATTTGTGAAATAAATCATCATAAAAGGAAACCACAGCATAATTACTGCAGTGGGGAAATGACAGAAACTGGTTATCTCTCAATCATGGCCTACAATCAACAACAGTCACTGACTGTGTCGATGCGTGCAAGTTGTAGGGGTTTGAACTGTGGTAATTAGTATGAGCTTAAGTAATGCTTGTATTGTGTAAAGGTCATGGAAGGATCTGTACTGGGGAGGCAATCTTATGAGTTCAATAAACTATGGAATCTGAGGTTGAGCCAAACTCTGACATATGTGTTTTGTTCTTTTAATTCTTTAACTACAAGATTTATTGGAGAAATCGCACGAATGGAACCACTTACATTACTGCACTATTGTACCCCTGTAAAACAGAACTAATTCCTATTTAAAGACATTGCAAATTAATAGTGACATACAAATTAGGGGGAGTTTGATATAAAATTAAACATGTGCATCTTCCTTCTAATTTGAAAGCAATCCAAATGGTAAGATTTCTCCTTTGGAACTGAAAACTTGACCTCGAGCCAACGTCTGACTGACATTCCCAGTTTATTACTGTAGAAATATTGTACTATTGGAGGCTCTGTTTTCTAGATGAAATATGAAACCAGCTCTATCCTCTCAGATGGATGTAAACAGTCACATGGTACTATTTTGAAGAGCAGAGTTATACTAAGTGTCCTGGCTAGCATTTAACCCCCGATCAACTGCACAAAAAATCTATTCCTCTCTCCACAGATGCTGCCAAGTCTACTGAGTTTCTCCAGCACTTTCCATTTTGATTCCAGATCTCCAGCATCCACAGAACTTTGCTTTTATATTAATGCATATATTGGTTATCTCATCATTATTGCATTGCTACTTGTGACAGTTTTGCAAAGGGATTGCCATATTACAAAAATGACTGATTCAAACATAGCTCATGGGCTAAAAGCACTTTGGGAGATCCTGAGGATGTAAAATATGCTACAAAAATGCAAGTCCTCTCTTTCCTTGATATTTCTTCACAGAGGCAATACTACAAAACATCCCAATCTGTCTTCCACTACTAAGATTAACAACGCACTCAATAATGGTTCATGACTCAACTTGTCAGTGTGACTGATGGAGGCAATAACATTCACAAAGGGCCATTTCAATTTCAATATCAAGAAAAACAGAGCAATAATCTCAAAATGAGTTGCCCACTCACTCAGAAAATGATAGCCCTCAATCATGGCAGCTTACAGCAACTTAGAAAGTCTGTGCTGAAATGTGAACTTCATTGGGCTCTGCCAAACAAAGTATGATTTGAAAAAAGCTGCCAGTGGTATATTTAGAGATATATTTTAGATTCAAAAGTTTTCAGGGACTGTAACAGTTTAAATATTAACTATAGTAAATGTGCATACAGGTGGGGTTTAGATCAGAGTGGTGCTGGAAAAGCACAGCAGGTCAGGCAGCATCCGAGGAGCAGGAAAATCAACATTTCAGGCAAAAGCCCTTCATCAGGAATAGAGGCAGGAAGCCTCCAGGGTGGAGCGATAAATATGGGGGGGGCGGGCGCTGGGGAGAAGATAACAAAGAGTACAATAGGTGAATGGGGGTGGGGATGGAGTTGATAAGTCAGAGAGGAGGGTTGGGGAAGGTAGCAAAGAGTACAATAGGTTAATGGGAGTGGGGATGAAGGTGATAGGTCAGAGGGGAGGGTGGAGCGGATAGATGGGAAGGGAGATTGGCAGCTAGGACAAGTCATGAGGACAGTGCTAAGCTGGAAGGTTGGAACTGGGGTAAGGTGGGGGGAGGGGAAATGAGGAAACTGGTGAAGTCCACATTGATGCCCTGGGGTTAAAGTGTGCCTAAACTCTGGTTTCCAGCATCTGCAGTCCTCACTTTTGCCTAGATGTGCATACAGGTGTCTAGGGCCCTTCATTTTGGAATGGTCTCACAGATTATCTACACATCTCTCCTCATACCACAGAGTCAGGTTTGTATTAGGTCAGATATCTGAAAGTATACTAACTAATTATGTACACTAATATGACATCTCCAATTACATATAAAATACATATACAACAGATTTATTACCTGTGTCAAGTTGTCCTTGAGAAGGTGATGGTGAGCAGCCTTCTTGATTGCTGCAGTCCCTCTGGTACTGGTGGAGGTTGACCCACAATGCTGTTAGGGAAGGAATTCCAAAGTGGGTCAGTGGTTAACCCTGCTGCCTCACAGCACCAGGAATCTGGGTTTGATTCCACTCTCGGGCGACTGTCTCTATGGAGTGTGCACATTCGCTTCATGTCTACGTGGATTTCTTCTGGGTGATGTGGTTTCTTCAGTCCAAGATGTGCAGGTTAGGTGGATTGGCCATGCTAAATTGTCCATAGTGTCCAAGGATGTGCAGGCGAGATGGATTGCTATAGGAAATGCAGCATTACAGGGACAAAGTAGGGAGAAGGATTGTTATATGGAAGGGTTGGTGTGGACTCGATGTGCCAAATGGCCTGTTTCCACACTATAGGGATTCTATGATCTGACTTATATGTTTAATTAAATTACAATTACCCATATAGTGAGCTGGATGACTAACAGGCTGCTTGCTTACAGATCAACTGACAGAGTGTACAGAGAATAGACTGGAGTGTCAAATGTTATGACATAACCAGCTGTCTTAAATGTTTAATTCTTTTCAAAGATCGTTACAAAAATATATCACCTGTCCTTAAATGCTCTTGAACTGAGTTACTTGCTCAGCCATTTCAGAAGCCAATTAGAGTCGACCACAACGGTGTCATTCTGGGATTCCACAAACTAAGGACAACAAACTTCCTTCCTTGAGTGACCAAGTTGGGTTTTTATGAAAATCAATGAGCTCATAGTCATGAGACTAGCTTTCAATTCTAGATTTGAATTGAACTTAAATCCCAACAGCTGCTGTTTTTTATGTTTTCGGTACATTCAGGGGATGTGGGTGTCATTAGCTGGGCCAGCGTTTATTACCTGTGCCCAGTTGCCCTTGAGAAGATTGTGGTGACCTGCTTTATTGAACTGCTGCAGTCCATTTGGAATTGATGTAGGTAGATCCACAATGCCCTTAGGGAGGGAATTTCTGGACATTTACCAGCAACAGTGAAGGAACAGCGATATATTTCCAAGTGAGGATGGTGAATGGCTTGGAGGGGAACTTGCAGTAGCTGGTGTTCCCAACAATCTACTGCCCTTGCCCTTCTAGATGGAAGATTATGAATTTGGAAGGTGTTGTCGAAGCAACTTTAGTGAAGCAGTGTATCTTGTAGATTACATACGCTGCTGCTATGGAGCGTCGGTAGTGGAGGAAGTGGATATTTGTGAATGTGGTGCTAATAAAGAGGGCTGATCTGTATTGCATGATGTCAAGTTTCTTAAGTGTTGTTGAAGCTGCACTTATCCAGGCAAGTAGGGAATATTCCAAAATACTCCTAACTTGTGTCCTGTAGATGGTGGACAGGTTTCGAGGTAAATGATTCACTGCAGCAGTCCCAGCTTCTGATCTCTCATACAAACAATATTTCTATGGCTAGTCCAGTTCCATTTCTGGTCAATGTAGGAAGTGAGTAGACTCAATGATAGTAATTTCTTTGAAAGTTAAGAGCTGATAATTAGATAATTCTTTTTGGAGATGGTCATTGTCTGGCACTTGGGGGGGGTCGGTGGCACAAATGTTGCTTACCATTTGTCAGTTCAACCTGGATATTGTCCAACACTTGCTGAAAATGGGCATGGACTATTTCAGGATCTGAGTTGTGAATGGTGCTGAACATTGTGCAGTCATCAGCAAATATCCCCATGGACCTTATGACGGTACGAAGGTCATTGAGTAAGCAGCTAAAGATGGTTGAACCAAGGACAACACCTTGTGGAACTTCTGCAGAGAGGCCCAGGAGCTGAGATGAGATTTGGGATTTCATCCAAGTCCTCAGAGCATTAGGCTGGCTGTCTGAATTATTAGCATCATGACACTGCCATCATACCACTATCTGCCCTGTGTTTGATGGAGTGTAGAGGTAACTTACCTTTCAGTTTAAAACAGTAGAAGAAATTTAGTAGATTTAGGAGAGGGAGAGTTTTCCCCTGGATCTAATCCCGTGCTGTCCCTGTCCTGGGAGTGTCTGATCAGGAAGGTGCAGAGAGAGTTTTACTTTGTATCTAACCACTGTGTTGTCTCTGTCCTAGGAATGTTAGATGGAGACAGTGAAGAGGAAACTTTACTCTCCATTTAACCCTCTGCTGTACCTGTCTTGGGAGTGTTGGATGGGTCATAGCCATAGTTATAAGGGTCTACAGCACAGAAAAAGGTCCTTCAACCCATCTTACTGGTCAAAAATAACCACCTAACTATTCTAATCTCATTTTCCAGCACTTTGGTCCATTGCCTCATATTCCTTGACATATCAAGACAGTGCAGAGGGAGGTTTGCTCTGTATCTGCTCTGAGAATGTTTAATGTAAGCATCTAGAACCAGTCGTTAACTTATTCTTGGATATCCACTATTCCTCATCTAAATTCTTGGAAGATTTTTTTTCTTCACTCTTGGGACACAGGCATTGTTGGCTGGCCAGCATTTATTGCCTGATGAAGGGTTTTTGCCTGAAATGTTGAGTCTCCTCCCCCTCAGATGCTGCCTGACATGCTGGGCTTTTCCAGCACCACCCTCTCGACAGCATTTATGGCCTGTCCGTAGTTGTCCTTCGCAAGGTGGTAGTGAGTCACCATCTTGAATTGGTGCAGTCTATGTGTTACAGGTAGATCCATAATGCCAATAGGGAGGGAATCCCAGGATTTTGATCCAGCCAAGTGAAAGAATGACAATATACTTCCAATTCAGGATGGTAAATTGCTGGGATAGGAACTTGCTGGTGGGGATGGTGTTCCCATGTAACTGCTGGCCTTGTCCTTCTAGATGAAAGTGATCACCTGTTTGACAGATACTGTCTGAGAATCTTTGGTGAATTTCTGCAGGGCATTTTATAGTCAGTACACACTGTGCTACTGAGTATTGGTAGTGGTGGAAATGGATGCTTGTGGATGTAGTGCCAGTCAAGTGACCTGTTTTCTCCTGGATGGTGTCAAGCTTCTTGTTAGAGCTGCATATCCAGGCAAGTGGGGAGTATTCCATCACATTCCTGACGCGTGCCTTGTAGTTGGTGGACCGGCTTTGGGAAGTCAGAAGATGAGTTACTCACTGCAGGATTCCTAGCATCTGACCTGCTCTTGTAGTCATGTACTTATATGCCAAGACCAGATGAGCTTCTGCTCAGTAGTTACCCCTTGGATGTTGATAGTGGGAGATTCAGAGATGGTAGCACTGTTGAATATCAAGGGGTGGTGGCTAGACTGCCTCTTATTAGAGATGGTCATTCCTGCCATTTGTGTGGCACAACTATCACTTGCCACTTCTCAGCCCAAACCTTGATATTGTCCAGATCTTGTTGCATTTGAACATGGATTGCTTCAGTATCTGAGAAATCGTGAACATTGCTAAATATTAGATAATCATCGGTGAACATTCCCACTTCTGACCTTATGATGGAGGGAAAGTCATTGATGAAGCAGTTGAAGGTGGTTGGGCCGAGGACAGAACCCTGAGGTACTCCTGCAGAAAGTCTTTAACATGTAAACACAAGATGGCCTTTTCCGGGTTGTTAAAACAGGGATTTGTTATCAATGTGTTGTAGAGGTGTTGGGGTGGACAAAGTCAGAAGTCACGCAACACCAGGTTATAGTCCAACAGGTTTATTTAAAATCACAAGCTTTTGGAGCACTGCTTCTTCGTCAAATGACTTTACCTGACAAAGCAGCAGCACTCCAAAAGTCTGTTGGACCATAACCTGGTGTTGCGTGACTTCTGACTTTGACCAATGTGTTGCTCAGTGCAAACATAACACCATAAAGAAGGAACTGAAACCCTCTCTCACTGCAAAGGTAATGAGTAGCACCTTGGACATGCTCTTCAAGGGAGTGAAATGATGAGCTACATCCTTGAGGAGAGAGAGAGAGAAAGGAGGGAGATAAGGGAGCCGAAACATCATTATGCATGGAACAAGCCAACTGTGAGAAATTTAGTTTACTCAAAATCTCTTTGGTTTAGTATGTAAAGGTAAGTTGGAAGGACATTACAGTGTAAAACAAACACTCATTGTTAAGAATATCTTAAAGGTAAACAGCTTATTAATAACAGTAAAAAATACAATAACACTGTATTGTATTCTCAGTCAAGTGTGTACATGATGTCCAAGAATATAATTAAAAGCTAACCTATTGGCATCAGGTAATGAATATCAAGCGTAATATATAATACATGGAAGATGCATCGCAAACATTCCCCAAAATACTACAACATCATAGGAACACAGGGTTTAGGAACAGGAGTAGGCCATTTAGCCCGTTCAGCCTGTGCCACCATTTAATAAAACCATAGCTGACTATGTTGAGGTCTGAACTCCAAATTCTTATCTGCACCCCATAACCCTTGAACCCCTCATCTCTCAAAAATCTCTCTCACTTAGTGCTGAATAAATTCAATGACCCAACTACCACTGCTTTATTATGAACAGACTAGCCACTCTCTGAGAGAGACCATTGGTCCTTATCTCCACCTTAAAAGCAAGACTTCTTGTTCTTAAAGTGTGTGTCCCCTAATTCCATTCTCTCTCATAAGGGGGGTAAAGTGGAGGGATCTCTGAGTCTACCCTGTTAAATCATGTTAAGATCTGATATGTATTAATGTGATCACCTCCTATTCTTCTAAAATCCAATGGATATACTCAAACTGTTCAACTTTTCTTCAGAAGGTAAGCCCTTCAACTAGGAATGACTCAAGGTAACATCCTATACTCTTTTAGGTCCTGGTAGATCCCATGGTGTTTATAGGATTGATCTGGAATTGATCTCTAAGACACTGTCAAAGGCAATACTTCAGAAAAGAGAAAATTATCAGCGAGTAAACAGGAGTATGAGTTTGTTCTGTATTTTTATCAATGTTTATATTAATTGGAAAAAAAGTTGGAAATGTGTAAATAAATGACTGTTTGACTGCCAGTCTGTATTCATCAAATCACAGCGTGAACCCATTTCAATTAGCAAGGAGGTGCATGGTGGATAGACCAATGAAGGTGAAAGGTCTGATCAAAGGTCACGCGATAGAACCTTCCAGGAAAACTCCCAGTTGAAGATGCCACCTTGCGTGAGGGTGAGGCATGAAGAGGGAGGAACAGAATTAAGTTTCTGCCTTACTTGGCCTATGGCGCCATCATCAGCCTCTGTCTCTGACTCTCTCAATCACTGATAATCTGTGATATGAATCCTACAATATCAGAAAATGACTCCACACCCCTTGTAAAGATTAATGCTCCCCATTACGATGCAGGTCCCATGGCCCTAACAAATCTATATTGCTACTAATCTATATTAAACCAATGCCTATCCAACAATATAACCAAGAGTCATAAATCAGAATAACCTGTTAAAAACATAAATCCAAGTAGATGTAAGTTTCTTGGGCCTAGAAGTCCGCGATAAAAAAGAACTTGGTGCGCAAACATGTCGCCATTTTAGTGAAATTGATTAACATTATATTTAACTTCTAAAAGCATAAATAGTTGGAAAGAACAAGGGAGAAAGATTTTTATGCCTCTCAAAGAGCCATAGCATGAATGCCAACGGCCAAATGGTCTTTCAATCCTGTATGATTCCACGGCTCTGCAATAATACAGAACTCTGTGAATCATGTTACTGTATTGTTATTGACCAATGGGAATGCCAGTGAAACCCAAGTGGGTACAAGGAACAGAAGACTTCGCTGCCCCGACCCGAACAAAGGCAAAGTGTGCCAGCCAATGGCAAGGTGTGGTACACCCTCCACATGTTTCCAACAATGCACCAAACAATCTGGGAAGAGAGATGCTCATTCTTGAGAAACCAGGGAAGGAGGACACAAAATATTTGATCCAACCATAAACAAAGGCCTCCCCGCTACTCTATCTCAAGCCTATTTGTTTGGTCAAGAGTGACAGAGACCTCCAAACAATTCAACCCAGTGAATGCCGTAAGAAGGTGGTACGTAGGAAGAGATGGAAATTAATCAGCATCTTGAGTCTGCTCCACTATTTATTAAAATTATGGCTGATGCATTTTACCTACACCATCCTCATAACCTTTTCCATCATCAATAACCAGAAACCATTAGCCTCTACTTTTAACATATTCAAATATTGAACTTACCCAGCCCTCTGGCACAGAGAACTTTGAGATTCACAAACTTCTGAGTAAAACATTGTTTCCTCACCTCAGTCTAAAATGGCATCCCCCTTATTTTTAAACATACTTTTAAATATGTTGTTGGTTTCAATGGGATCACCTCTCATTCTTTGAAACTCTGGAGAATGCAGGCGCAATACAGGTCCTTCAGAGACCAGTCCCACCATCCTGGTAACAAATCTGGTGGCCATTTCTATAGAAATAATATTCTTCCTAAGGTAAGGGGACTGAAATTGCACACTGTATTCCAGGTGGGGTCTAACCAAACTCAGAGATAACTGAAGCAAGACTTCACTACTCCTGTACTCAAAACTTCTTGCAATAAGGGCTAACAGTCCAGTAGCCTTCATAATATCTTCCTGCACCTTCAGTGTTACTGGCAAGGACATCCAGGTTCCTTTGCACATCTACATAGTCAACCTCTTACCATTTAATAAATACTGTGCATATTTCTACTTCCTATCAAAGTGCATAATGTCACATTTTTTGCATTATATTCCATCTAACACGCTCTTGCCCATTCACTAGTTTCCTCAGAACACACATTCCTGCATAGCCTAGTATCATCTGCAAATTTAGAAATATTATATATTTGGTCCTCATCTCCGAGTCCTTGACAGATTGTGAACAGCTGGGGGCCGAAGTATTGGTCCTTACAATATCCCAGTAGTCACTATCTACTAAAGCGAGAATGACCTATTTTCACCTACTCTCTGGTTTCTGTCTGTTGATCAATCTGTAAAACATGCCACTACATTACTGCCTACTCCATGTGCTTTAATCTTTCTAATCAATCTCCCACTGGGGACCTTCTCAAAAAGCCTTCTAAAACATAAATATACCATGTCCATCAACTCCCCCTTATCATGTTTACGAGCAACATCCTCAAAAACTCCAAAATTTGTCAAACGTGATTTTCCATTCACAAATCTGTGCTGACTGTGCCAATCAGATCATTCCTATCCATTTATCATGGCCTTTATGATAGACTTTAGCAATTTCCCAACAACGATGTGAGGCTGATAGGTCTGTAGTTCCTGGCTTACCTCGCTTCTTTCTTAACCTGCTGCGCTTTTCCAGCAACACATTTCCATCTCTGATCTCCAGCATCTGCAGACCTCACTTTCTCCTCAATATATGTAATGGGTCAGGAAAATCAAACAAGAAGGATGCGTAGAATCAGAGCAACTGGATTTAAGTGTGGTTTTTCCTATTGATACCAATGTGCTAAAAAAAAGGTCCAAAGCTGTAATAGTCACATGCAATAGGACCACATCCAATACTTGGGAGCAGAACGTGACCAGAATTTCACAAAAGAACAATTTTTATACGGAATTCGTCCTTACAAATCAAATTCTGGTGGCAGTAGCTAATCTTAACGGTGTTTATAATCACAACTTATCAATTAAAAATAAATCTTGGCTTTTCATGAATAGAGTTTGAAAACACAAAATCCTTAGTTAGATTCAAGCCTGTAACTTATGCCCAGGTATCTGCTATTCAATGTATAAACCACCAAACCCCTTGATTAGATTCCACTCCTGGGCATTCTTCATACAAAATAATTAATACAAAATTGCCACGAGCTGCAGCTCGCAGGTGCATAGGCCTCTCCTTACTAAAATTATAAATGTTTTCTTCGAACAATCTTATCCCCACAGGGAAGGCAATTCATTCACAGCCAATTGGCAGTCCTTACAAGGTGCTGAGTTGGTGTATGCCGAGAGAGAAGCATGGAGTTACAGCTTTTTTTTTTGCTGAGGAACTGTGGGAAGAAACTTAGTGTTTCTCACCTTCTCCCCATCTCCCAAACTCACTGACCCACCTACAATCACAGATACCTTACAGTGTGGGAAGCAGGCCATTTGGTCCATCAAGTCTACACTGATCTTCCGAAGAGCATCCCACCCAGACCCATTCCCCTACACAATCCCTGTAACTCTGCATTTCCTATGGTTAATTCATCTGGCCTGCACATCCCTGGTGACACTATGGGCAATTTAGCATGGCAAATCTGCCCTAACCTGCACATATTTGGGCTGTGGGAAGAAACTGGTGCACTTGCAGGAAACTCACACAGATACGAGGAGAATGTGCAAACTCCACACAGACAATCCCCTGACGGAGGGAATGTAACCCGATCCCTGGCGCTGTGAGGCAGCAGGGCTAACCACCGAACCACAGTGCTGCCCCAATTTCTCCATTTTCTGATCCCAACCACCCACCTTCTCAGACAGTCCCAAAAGACTGATGTTCTGACAATAAACCCCAAACCCATGCATCTACTCATTCTCTTCTCTCCCCAGAAACGTCTTATTGACTCCTGAGCCTATTATCCTGCCTGCCTCACAAGTCAGTCACTTATTCCCAAATTCCTTCATGTTCTTAGGCTGAAATCCTGTCTACTTTGTAACCTCTGTGCCCTAATATATCCAAAACCTTCACCATTGCAAGTAAAGCATTAAAGTGTATAAATATACATTTTAAAAATGTGCATAATACTTAGTAAAATCTCAAACTACATTAACATGTCTAAGCTTGTGCTGCTCAGACAGCAGCTGTTTTACAGCACGGTGTTCCAGAGACAAGCAAACAGGGCTGACTAACCCACTGAAGACTGGCTATTAAGAGAAAAGACAGAAGACTTGGGAACAGCCCCCACCTGGCATATACGTTGAATACTATAATAATAATAAACAGAATTCTGTCATCCTGCCCAGAATGACAGCTATGTTAAGTACTTAATGCCACAAAATAAAGTATTTGTTGGGACATGATGTCGTTATAGAGATATTTCAGGCTACAACAAGCCATTCTGAAAGGTAACCAATCAGACTGTCTCTTCCTTCTCCTTTTCCAGCAACCAGAGCTCACAGATGTTTAGTTCGGATTGCCGAGAGGAAATCTATTCAGCTCCTAAAATCCTTGTGGAATGTTGTAGCTGATCTGGGGCCGCAGAAAGTGGAGGAGAAAGTTATAAGTGAATTCGCAGGCCAACAAATTACAACTCCCTCTCAGTCTCTGTCGCTCTCTCTCAAACACAGGAGCAGTGTTGCCTATCTCACGAAGATCTGTGTGGAAATGATCCGTGCTCAACTTCTTCAATTCAGGATAAAAAGAAAATTCCAATGCATGCAATAATGACTGTATCAATCCAACTTCCTCTCTGAATTTTTTCACATCACTTGGTGCAATTTCCCAGTCCGTAATCCTATAAGTGTCCAATGTTCTGTTTTTGTTTGGCAGAGGGGAAAGGGAACGAGAAACATAAAACTGGCCACATCATTGATCTTGTTTTGGAGATGGGAGGGTTGTCCCAATTTTTAAAAATAATACAGAAAACCCGAATAAGTAAATGCAATCTCTGGAGAGAGTGTCTGTCTCATTTAGACAACAGGGGGAAATGAGAAACACAAAACTGGCCACATCATTGATTTTGTTTTGGAGGTGGGAGGGTTGTCCCAAATTTTAACAAGAAATTACAGAACCCAAATAAGTGAATGCAATCTCAGCAGAAAGCATCTCCCCTCTTAGATGACAGGCTGGTCGCCACGGCATTTCTTGTAGGTACAGTAGATGGCAGAGATGATGTAGAGCAAAGTGCAGAGGCAGGCGAAGATGGTAGCGCTTAGGTAGGACTTGTAGGAGCAGGAGAGGGTGTAGGTAGGCAGGTCGCAGAACTCCTTGTCCTGGGTCTTCTTACTGATCAGGCAGTCGGCCACCAGGTAGAGGATTGCTGCCAGCCAGTCGTGCAGAGCATTGCTCAAGGTCCAGCGTTCACCCCCTAGCAGGGGCACCAGGTCACTCTTAGACAGCAGGGTGAGGAAGAACAGTGCCAGTGTGGTGAGCCAAAAAAAGACAGCCACAAAGACCACGTAGTGCAAAGCGCCCTCGTACCTGCTGATGGTGATGATCATCCAGACCACGGTGCCCAGGGTGATCTGAGACATCCTCAAAACTCCCAGGAAACTGGTCAGGAACTTCCACTGGACAGACATCGAGGACGCCTTGGCTGACTGAGGCGCCATGGTTCGGTGCAAAAACCAGAGGAGGAGATCCGGGAGAAAACAGAATCAATGAATAATCGAGTGTTTGAACAGAGAGAGAGAGAGAGGGGAGGGGGAAGGAAGAAAAGAAACTGGGGGAATTTCGTGATTCCGGTTCCTGCGTCCCTCTCTCCACCCACTAACAGGAGGAAACATTCACCAGAACTGCCACACTTCCACTTTGCAAATTCTTAGATTCTTTCTGAACGCTCGATTCTCTTCCAAAACGTTTTTTTTCGAGACCGTTGTTTTATTTTGAAACTTTTGTTGCTTTTAGTAAACTTTTTATACCCTTGTTCTCACTCCTTTCTTTCCTTGTTTTTGAACGTATTTAGTCCGCGGAATCATTTAATATTTTTGATTTCCAGCACAGGGTTTTAATCGTGCACTTTTTAAATGAAGAAAAATCTCCAAAGTAGAAGATTCAAAATTAGTTTCCAAAGTAACAGTTGGGCAATTTCCCAAGTTTCTATAACTGAACGATTAATAATGTTATTTATGAACGTTATCTTTCTAAATAATTTGTCTTGTTTCTAGGTTTGTTGGATCTTCATATGCTTGCAATTTTGTGATTCAGTTATTCTCTGTATTCACTGCTAACTATTGCCCCCTTGTTGCTAAATTTACACCCAGTCTCCACGCGTGTGCCCTCTCCGCCCCCACTCTACAGGGGTAACCTGAACCCGCGCAATTTTATTACAACTTAGATTTTCAAAAGCAACTTCAGAAGTCGTCATGCTCTTGAATGATCCTAGGACACCAGTGCCTTCCCAAAGTATTTCCAGCCTCCTCACCACCTCAAAATGTAAGGCAAAAGTGAGGACTACAGCTGCTGGAGATTAGAATCAAGATTAGAGTGGAGATGGAAAAACACAGCAGATCAGGCAGCATCCCAGGAGCAGGAAAATTGAAGTTTCAGGCAAAAGCCCTTTATCAGGAATGATGAAGGAATGTCCTTGCAGATTAAAGACTTTTGCCTGAAACGTCGATTTTCTTGCTCCTCGGTTGCTGCCTGACCTGTTGTGCTTTCCCCACCCCCAAAAAAACGTCACATCTTCCCCCAGATATGCACCTTCTCCCCCAATCCCCACCAATCATTTGCTGGTGTTTATAGGTCTGTTTACAAACCCTGAGTAAATGATCATACCCCGCTCCCCACCGCCTACAATCTTGGGTTCAATCCCTTCTCCTCCCAAACCCAGTGCAAAGTTCCCCATTCACCCCTGCCACCTCCAGTCCCAATCTCTTTACTCCCCACTGTCCCTTCCCCAACCTCAAACTTGCTACACCCCTGCAAAACTATTCACCACCACATGCCCATAAAGGCTTTAAAAACATAGAAAGTAGGTGCAGGAGTAGGCCATTCAGCACTTCAAGCCTGCACCACCATTCAATAAGATCATGGCTGATCATGCAATCTCAGTCTCCCATTCCCACTATCTCTCCAGACCCCTTCATCCCTTTGGCCATGTCCAGCTCCCTCTTGAATATGTCTAACAAACTGGCTCCAGCTTCCTGTGGGAGAGAATTCCACAGGTTCACAATTCTCTGAATGAAGAAATTCTTCCTCATCTCAGTCCTGAATGGCCAACTGCTTATTCTTAGACTGTGATCCCCTAGTACTGGACTTCCCGCTTCTAACCTGTCCAGTCCAATCAGGATTTTACATGTTTCAATGAAATCCCTTTTCTAGCCACAGTCCCAGACTATAAGACATAGGAGCAGAAATTAGGCCATTCAGCCCATTGAGTGTGCTCTGCCATTCAATCATGGCTGATATGTTTCTCAACCTCTTTCTCCCATATTCTCCCCGTAACCCTTGATACTCAAGAACCTATCTATCTCCGTCCTAAATATGCTCAATGACCTGGCCTCCACAGCCTTCTATGACAATGAATTCCACAGATTCCCCACTCTCTGGCTGAAGATGTTTCTCCTTATCTCCATTCTAAAAGGTCTTCCCTTTACTCTAAGGCTGTGCCCTTAGGTCTTAGTCTCTCCTACCAATGGAAACATCTTCCCAACAGCTACTTATCCAGGAGAAAGTGAGAACTGCAGATACTGAAGAGTCTCTTGAAAAGTGTGGAGCTGGAAAAGCACAGCAGGTCAGGCAGCTTCCAAGGAGCAGGAGAATTGACGTTTCAGGTTTAAGCCCTTCATCAGTAATGTGGGGAGATGGGGAGAGAAGGGAGCTGAGAGATAAATAAAAGGGTGGGGGTGAGGTAGGTGGGAAGGCAATAGGTAAATGCACATGGGGGGGTGATGGTGAAAGGATAGAGGGGAGGGTGGAGTAGAAAGGTGGGAAGGAAGATGGACAGGTAGGACAGTTCAAGACAGCAGTGCCAAGCTGGAGGGTAAGATCTGGGATAAGGTGGGAGCAGGGGAGATGAGAGCTGTGGATGAAAGATCCCTTGAAGTGATGAGGTTGTGGATGGTCTGGTGGTGTCTGATTGCAGGTGGCGGAAATGGCAGAGGATAATGTGCTGTATCCAGAGTTTAGTGGGGTGGAAGGTGAGGACAAGAGGAATTTCTGTCCTTGTTGTGGTTGGAGGGGTGAAGTTCAAGGGCAGAGGTGCAGGAAGTGGAGGAGATGCGCTGGAGGGCATTGTTGATCACGTGGCAGGGTAAAGTGTGGTCCTTGCAATAGGAGCCATCTGGGATGTCCTGGAGTGGAATTGTTCCTCCTGGGACCAGATGCGGTGGAGGCAAAGGAATTGGAAGTAAGGAATAGCGTTTTTACAGGAGGCAGGGTGGGAGAAGGTGTAGTCCAGTTAGCTGTGGGAGTCAATGGGTTTGAAGTAGATGTCCGTGTTGAGTTGATCATCGGAGACGGAGAGGTCCAGGAAAGGGAGGGAGGTGTCCAAGATAGTCCAGGTGAACTTGAGGTCAGGATGGAATATGTTCATGAAGTTGATGAACTATTCAACCTCCTCATGGGAGCACAAGGTGGCACCGATACAGTCATCAATGTAGCGAAGGTAAAGATGGGGAATGGTGCCAGTGTAACTGCAGAAGATGGACTGTTCCACATAACCAACAAAGAGGCAGGCATAGCTGGGGTCCATGCGGGTACCCATGGCTATACCTTTGGTCTGAAGGAAGTGGGAGAATTCGAAGGAGAAGTTGTTGAGAGTGAGGACCAGTTCAGTGTGTCCGTGGAGGGGTACTGGTTGAATCAGCGGGAGAGGAAGAAACGGAGGGCTTCAAGGCCTTCATCATGGCAGATGGATGTGTACAGGGACTAGATGTCCATGGTGAAGATGAGGCATTGGGAGCCAGGGAACCAAAAACCATGGAAGAGGTAGAGGACGTGGGTGGTGTCTCAAATGCATATGAGGAGTTTCTGGACCAAGGGAAATAGGACATTGTCAAGGCATGAGGAGATAAGTTTGGTGGAGCAGGAGCAGGCGGTGATGATTGGTTGACCGGGGCAGTCAGGTTTGTGAATTTTGGGTAAGAGGTAGAAACAGGCAATGTGGGGTTCTGGGACTATGAGAATGGAGCGGAGGGTGGGAAGGAAGATGGACAGGTAGGACAGTTCTAAACAGCGGGGCCAGGTTGGAGGGCTGGATCTGGAATAAGGTGGGGGGAGGGGAGATGAGGGTTGTGGATGGGAGATCCCCTGAGGTGATGAGGTTGTGGGTGGTTTGAGAGATGATAGTTTGGTTATGGGAGGTGAGGTCGTGGTCGAGGGGGCAGTAGGAGGAGGTGTCCGTCAGTTGGCACCTGGCTTCAGCAGTGTACACGTCAGTGTGCCAAACTACCACTGCACCCCCCACATGTCCACTGGTTTGATGGTGAGGAGAAATTCCACTCCAGAACATCCCAGATGGCCTCCTACTTCAAGGGCCACAATTTCCCCTCCCACGTGATCAACAATGCCTTTCAGCGCGTCTCCTCCACTTCCTGTGCCCCTGCCCTTGAACCCCCCCTGTCCTCACCTCCCACCCCACCGATCTCCGGATACAATGCACCATCCTCTGCCACCTACAGTCAGACCCCACCACCAGATGTGTATTTCCCTCCTCACCCCTATCAGTATTCCGCAGAGACCATTCCCTCTGCAATACTCTTGTTAGGTCCACAGTCCCCCACCAATCGACCCTACACTTCTGGCACCTTCTGCCACCGCAAGAGGTGTAAAACCTACACCCACACCTCCCCCCTCACCTCCATCCAAGGACCCAAAGGGTCCAGTTGAGATTTTCAAATTTACTTGGTCCATCTCAGACACTTCCCTCCCCTTTTTGATCTCTCCAGCGACAGTCTCCAGATGGACGTTTACTATAAACCCACAGACTCTCTGAACTACACCTCCTCCCACCCGGTATCCTGCAAAAACTCCATTCCGTTCTCCAAATTCCTCTGCCTCCATCGCATCTGTTCAGATGAGGAGACATTCCACTTTCAAGCATCGCAGATGTCCACCTATTTTGAACAATGTGTTTTTCCCCCCTCGGTCATCCAGACAGCCCTCCCCCCTCTAAAAGCAATAAAGACAGATAAATCCTCCAACCCTGGCAACATCCTTATTGCTCACCCTTGTCCTCACTTACCACCCCACCAGTCTCCGCATTCAACATATCATCTTTAAAGACCTCCGCCAACTCTAACTAGACCCCACCACCAATGACATTTTCCCTTCCCACCCTTCTCTGCCTCCCGCAACGACCGTTCCCTTTGACAATCCGTTCCCCTCACACCAAGCTCCCCATTAACACCCCCAAAACCCCCAGGTACCTTCCCCTGCAACCTGTAAAGATGCAAAACCCCACATAGAGATGTACAGCATGGAAACAGACCCTTCGGTCCAACCCGTCCATGCCGACCAGATATCCCAACCCAATCTAATCCCACCTGCCAGCACCCGGCCCATATCCCTCCAAACCCTTCTTATTCGTATACCCATCCAAATGCCTTTTAAATGTTGCAATTGTACCAGCCTCCACCACTTCCTCTGGCAGCTCATTCCATACACGCACCACCCTCTG
>NC_057731.1:47249756-47307300 GCF_004010195.1 Chiloscyllium plagiosum | reverse complement strand
CCTGAAGAAGGGTTACACCCGAAACGTTGACTTCTCCACCTCCTGAGGCTGCCTGGCTTGCTGTGTTCTTCCAGCCTCCTGCTTGTCTACCTTGGATTCCAGCATCTGGCGGGTTTTTTTTGTCTCACGCCCCTGGCCAAGCTGTTCCAGGACAGTTAAACACTGGCAACCCACCCCCAGTCCTGAAGAAGGGTTACACCCGAAACGTTGACTTCTCCACCTCCTGAGGCTGCCTGGCTTACTGTGTTCTTCCAGCCTCCTGCTTGTCTACCTTGGATTCCAGCATCTGGCGGGTTTTTTTTGTCTCACGCCCCTGGCCAAGCTGTTCCAGGACAGTTACAACACTGGCATCTACCCGACAATGTGGTAAATTGCCCAGGCATGTCCTGTACATAAAAAGCAGGACAAATCCAACCCGGCAAATTGCCGCTCATCAGTCTACTCTCCGTCATCTGTAAAATGCTGGAGTGTGTCGACAATAGTCCTGTCAAGCAAAACCTACTCAGCAATAACCTGCTCACTGACGCCATGTTTGGGTTCTGCCAGGGCCACTCAGCAGCCTGAGCACATTATGGACAAAAGAGCTGAATTCCAGGAGTGAGGTTTGACTGACTGCCCTTGACAATTAAGGCCGTATTTGACTGAGGGTGGCATCAAGGATCTCGAGCAAAACCAGAATCAATGGGATTCATGGGGAAAACATTCTTTGCTGGTTGGAGTCATAGTTAACACAAAGAAAGAAAGATTGTTAGAAGTCAGTCATCTCAGCTCCAGGACATCTCTGTGGGAGTTCCTCAGGGGAATGGGACGGCATGGTGGCTCAGTGGTTAGTGCCAGGGACCTAGGTTCAATTCCAACCTTGGATGACTATCAGTGTGGAGTTTGCACATTCTCCCCGTGTCTGCATGGGTTTCCTCTGGTTGCTCCGGTTTCCTCCCACAGTCCAAAGATGTGCAGGCCGGGTAAATTGTCCATAGTGTTAGGTGCATTTGTCAGAGGAAATGGGTCTGGGTGGGTAACTCTTCGGAGAGTCGGTGTGGACTTGTTGAGCCAAATGGCCTGTTTCCACACTGTAGGGGAATCTAAACTAATAGAATGTACTAGGCCCAACCATCTTCAGCTGCTTTATCAATGATCTTCCTTCCATCATAAGACCAGAAGTGGAGATGTTCGCCAATGTTTGCGCAATGTTCAGCACTGTTCATGACTCCTCAGACACTGAAGTAATCCATGCCCAAATGCAGCAAGAACTGGACACTATCCAGACTTGGGCTGATAAGAAGCAAGTAATATTCATGTTGCACAAATGCTAAGCAATGCCCATCTCCAGGAAGACAGAATCTAATGACTCCCCCTTGATATGATTATTAAATGCCTCACTATCAACATCCTGGCCGTCACCATTGACCAGAAACTCAACTACAGCAGCCACATAAATACCGTGGTAAATACAAGAACAGGTCAGAGGCTACAATGAGTTACGCACTTCCTGACTCCCCAAAGCCTGTCCACCATCTACAAGGTGCAAGTCAGGAGGGTGAAGGAATTATGTCCACTTGACTGGATGAGTACAGCTCCAACAACACTTAAGTAATTGACACTATCCAAATGAAGAAGCTTGCTTGATTGGTATTTCGTCCCTTCACTCATTAGCAGCAGTATATATCATCTGCAAGATGCTCTAAAAAAAATTATGATGCCTCCTTAGTCAATGTCTTCTAAACCCACAACCACTGTCATTTAGAAGGACAAGGGTGGTGGACACTTGGGAACATCACCACCTGCAAGTTCCCTCCAAGCCATTCACCATCCAGAGATGGAAATATATTGCTGTTCCTTCAGTGTCACTGGGTCAAAATCTTGGAACTCCTTCCCTAACCAGCGCTGTGTGTCTACATACACTAAATGGACGGCAGCAGTTTAAGAAGCTCACCACCACCTTCTCAAGGGCAACTGGGGAAGGCAATAGATAATAGCCACATCCTTCGAATTAATTTTTTAAAAGATTTTTCTTTTTTCTTATTTAGATTATTTTTCAAGTAATACATGATCCCATTACTTTTCTTCACAAAATGATACAGTACAGAAGGAATTCAGCCTATTGTCCTATGCTGGCTCTTTGAAAGAGCAATCTAAATAATCCCACTTTGCCTGCATGTATAATGCCATCCACCTTTCCCCTTCAATTGTTCATCTCGTTCCCTTTTGAAAGTCACAACTGAGTCTGCTTCCACACCCCATCCTCCACTCCCTTTCAGGGAACACATCAAAAAAAGTCTCGTCATTCTCCTTTCCAGCTCTTTTGTCAGTTACTTTAAGTCTTTGTGATCTGAAATTCCAACCCTGACACCAACTCTATCTGTTCACTGGATTGGCTGCTCAAAAATCACTTCTTCCCATCTCATCTCAGAAGGCAAAATAGTACTGTTTAGTGGCGATGCTAGTAGTGGATCCCTAGCAGTGGATCTGTGTACAGTTTTCAGTGATGTAGGCAGAGTGTTGTAAAGGGAGATGTAAAGACAGACAGACGCCATGGTCTGCGGAAATAGCTTTGAATTTGCTGCTTGATAGTCAGATTAAATTGTTTAGTTCTGGTAACAGGGACCCACCCTTGTGAGTCTGCCCCTGGGGGATGTCAGGCTGGGGGATGCATAGGGGAAGAAGGGATAGATTTATTTTTCGAGAAGTTGAGTATATGTTTGAGTATCTTTCTTAGTCGTTGCATCATCCCATCAGCCGCAATGACCCAATGATTGGGGAGGCGTCAGAAAACTGAACAAATACGGTTTCCTTTTCATGCATGGCCTGGTAGGGTGGGGGGGGTGGGAGGGAAGGAGAGACGGAAATGTGTATCATTCTGTTAATACTGCTTGGCAGCTGCATAGTATGTGGTTAACATAAGGCTGGTTTGATTGAACCCACACACGTCAAGCTAACCACTAGTCTTTTTTAAATATACGTATGTGAGTGTGCATGATAAAATAGCACAATTTTATTGTCAGAACGTGTGCATTTCTAAGCTCCTGTAAACCTTTGGTTCAGCACAAAGAGGGCACTAAAATTATAACCAGGCTGTGTAGGAGTAAAATCAGCAAGGCCTTTCTCCCAGAAAGGCTGGTGGAAATCTAGAATCCCAAAAGGATCCTGTAACCCAGAGAGTCATTTGGAGGCTTCATGACAGACAGTGAGAGACTTTATGTTTTCAAATCCATTTATGACTTCTTTTAACTATCTCCAGCTCTACATTCCTTCAAAATATCTGAGTTCTTCCCATTCTAGTCTCGTGAACTTTCCAAAAATAATCACCAGTGGGTGTCCCTTCAGCTGCCTGTGCCCAAAAATGTGGGACTCCCTCTATATCAGCATTGTAAGTGTCCCTACACCACGTGAAATGCAGCAGGTTTAGAAGGCAGCTCACCACCACTACCTTCTCAAGGGCAATTAGGGATGGGCAATGAATGATGGAGAAATGATGATGTGGCATGGTGGCGCAGTGGTTAGCACTGCTGCCTCACAGAGCCAGGGACCCGGGTTCCATTGCAAAATCCATTTATGACTTCTTTTAACTATCTCCAGCTCTACATTCCTTCAAAATATCTGAGTTCTTCCCATTCTAGTCTCGTGAACTTTCCAAAAATAATCACCAGTGGGTGTCCCTTCAGCTGCCTGTGCCCAAAGATGTGGGACTCCCTCTATAACAGCATTGTAAGTGTCCCTACACCACGTGGAATGCAGCAGGTTTAGAAGGCAGCTCACCACCACTACCTTTTCAAGGGCAATTAGGGATGAGCAATGAATGATGGAGAAATGATGGTGTGGCATGGTGGCGCAGTGGTTAGCACTGCTGCCTCACAGAGCCAGGGAACCGGGTTCCATTGCAGCCTTGGCTGACTGTCTGTGTGGAGTTTGCACATTCTCCCTGTGTCTGCTGGGGTTTCCTCCGGGTGCTCCTGTTTCCTCCCACAGTCCAAAGTTGTGTAGGTCAGGTGACTTGGCCATGCTAAATTGTCCATAGTGTTAGGTGCATTAGTCAGGGGTAAATGTAGGGGAATGGGTCTGGGTGAGTTACTCTTCCGAGGGTCAGTTGGGCTGACAGGCCTGTTTCCACACAGTGGGGAATCTTAAAAAACCTATATCCTGCATTTTTTTAAAACAACAACAGTTTCAAGTCACGAAACTTCTTTAGAAAAAGCATTGGACACATTGGCAATACTTTATGTTTCCATTTTTGCCACATTATTTAATAAAACTAAAGGCTGTATTTCTTCAGTTTATTTGTGAGAATTAATGAGGCCAATTCCATAACACTCAGTCAGTAGATAATGTCTTGGTAGTTTTTGATAAATGTAAATCTCTAATGTGCCACCAGAGGGAGGCAATGGGTAAAGAAAGTGTACAGATGCTATCCATCCTTCTCTGGAACTGAGACAACAAATAGAGTGATATTGCCAGTAATTTCAAGTTTAAATGGAGAGTTAATACAGGCTTTCAAAGTCATGAAGGATTTTGATAGAGTAATTAAGGGCAAACTGTTTTTTCAGTGACAGGAGGCTCATAGCCAGGAAACACAGATCGAAAATGCTTGGAAAAACAACCAGAGGCAACTGCATCAAGGAAACATTTTTTCACACAGTGTCGTTGTAATCTGGCATACACAGCCTGAAGGGGGAGTGGGAAGATGCTTCAATAACAACTTTCAAAAGTGATTTGGATAAATACGTGAAAGGAAAATTAATTACAGAGGTTTGCAGAAAGAGCATGGATGGTGGAACTAATTGGTAACTCCTTCAGAGAGCTAGTACAGGCGAGTGGTCTCCTCCTATGCTGTTTCATTCAATGATTCTATAAAGTAATGTACAGAGAGAGGCCATTCATCACGACAGGTCCATGGAAGGATCCTCAGGCTCTCCTTCAGCAAACCCCATTTATATCAAATTCTGCACTTTATTCCATCATGTATTTATCTCCTCACTTCAGCTGTCCCTCAGGATGGTGGAGGGATTATTTCCTAATTCTGGTTTGGTGGGTTCAGAGATAGCTAACGAGTCCAATACATGACCTGCAGACTTGGCCACATGGAGGGGGCAAGTGGTGCTTGTAAGGTCCATTCTGGGGTTATGGGTTTGAAGGGTATATTCTGGGGTTAACAGTTTGAATCCCACCATGGCACACATGGTGAAATTTGAATTCAACAACTTCTGGAATGAAAAGTTAGCCTAATGGTGATCATTTAACCCCTATGGATTGCTGTTAGAAATCCATCAGGTGTACTAATGGAATTTGCCTTCTGTCTGACTTACAGGTGACTCCTGACCCCACAGCAATCCTAAGCACCCTCTGTAAATTGGCTAGAGAGGCACTCAGTTCATGGGCAGTTAAGAATGGGCAATCAATGCTGGCCTTGCCAGTGATGCTCACGTCCCATATAAGAACGTAAAAAGTTAAAGGAGTATCTTTTTCCACGTCCGATCAACTGTGGGATGTATCATCTGACCAATGGTGTTATTGTGAGGACAGAGCAGTTAAAGATCATATGCTGAACCTCCAGGAAAATTGGTAACCGTTCTCTACACACATGAGAACTTTTAACATTTTCACTCATAGGTCTGAAACTCTCAATTGGTTCAAAATTGTTCCATCAACAAACAGAGCCATTTGTTTGTAAAGTATAGTATATGGGTTTATTCAGATGGGTGATAGGTATTCGTTAACTAAACAATCGCGTGTGTAGTTACCTGTGGTATGGAATGCTGATTAAAATGGCTGTGTCTGCCCAAATCCACCTTAGCCAGTTTTCAGGCCAATTAGTCATGTAGTCAACACTGACCTGTGGTCACGCACGACCTGGGAAAAGAGCATAGGAAGAGGTCAAATTCACATCACTCCCATACAAATGATGTATATGTGCAGAAATGACTGATTTTACTGTGACCTGATGGATTGTGTTGAGCAATCATGGAGGTAAAATTGAAAACAAAAAGGGCAAAAGTCATGTTTGAGGAGAAGAGGTAAACAAGAATATAAAACCAGGGTGTGTGTGCTCATTGTACAGAACACTACGCAGGAATTAAAAAGTTGTATTTATACAGCACCTTTCACCACCTTTAAGGTCACCTTAAAGCAGCCACTATCATAATGTAGAAACACAGCAGCTAATTTGTGAACGTACGCACATCAAGAGGGTGGAGGCTATTCAGCCCCTCTGTTCTGCTCAATCAGATAATGGCTGAGCTGATTGTTGTCTCCAAATCCCCACCTACACCTGATTATAAATATGCAATAGATGGGGCAAAGTGATTCCACAACCAACAGCTCTGCAGTCCTGCCAAAGTCAGTCATAAATGGTAGTGAGCAATTAAACAAAACTAGCTCCTGGCCCTTCATCAAGCTGTTCCAGTACAGCTACAATGTGGAAAATTGCCCAAGTATGTCCAGTGTACACAAAAGCAGGTCAAATCCAAACAATTATCACCCTATCTGATCCGTCTACTGTTGCTTATCCATGAAGTGATAGAAGGTGTCATCGAGATGCTATCAGGCAGCACTTGCAAAGGAATCACCAGCTCACTGATGCTCAGTTTGGATTCTACCAGTGCCGCTCAGCTCCTGATCTCAATACAGCCTTGATTCAAATATGGATAAAAGAGGAGGTAAGAGTGACTGCCCTTGAATTAAAGGCAGCATTCAACCCTACATGGTATCAAGGAGCCCTTGCAAAACTGGAGCCAGTAGAAAGCAGTCTCTGCTGGGTTGGGCACATAGGAAAATGGTTGTAGTTATTGGAGGTCAGTCACGTCAGCACCAGGACATAGAATCACTACAAGTGTGGAAACAGGCCATTTGGTCCATCGAGTCCACGCCGACCCTCTAAGCAGCATCCCACCCAGACTCAACCCTATATTTACATGGCTAACTTACCTAGCCTGCACATCCTTGGGCACTACGGGCAATTTAGCATGGCCTATTCACCTGACCTCACGTCTTTGGACTGTGGGAGAAAACCGGAGCACCCGGAGGAAGCCCACGCAGACATGGGGAGAATGTGCAAACTGCACACAGATAGTCACCCAAAGGTGAAATCGAACTCAGGCCCCTGCCTCTGTGAGGCAGCAGCGCTAATCACAGAGCCACCCTTGCAGGAGTTCCTCAGGATAGCATCATAGGCTCAACCATCTTTAGCTGCTTCATCAATGGCCTTCCCTCCATCATGAGATCAGAAGTGGGGATGTTCACTAAAGATTGCACAATATTAAGCACCATTTGTGACTCCTCAGATACTGAAGCAGTCTGGACACGTATGTAACAGGAGCCACGAGGTCATGCTTCAGCTGTACAAGACAATGGTAAGGCCACACTTGGAGGTATTGTGTATAGTTCTGGTCACCGCGTTATAGGAAGGATCTGGAAGCTTTGGAAAGGGTTTAGAGGAGATTTACCAGGATGTTACCTGGTATGGAAGGAAGGTTTTATGAGGAAAGGCTGAGGGAACTGATGCTGTTTTTGTTGGAGAGAAGAAGGTTGAGAGGTGACTTAATCGAGACGTATAAGATAATCAGAGGGTTAGATAGGGTGGACAATGAGGGCCTTTTTTGAACGGATGGTGAATGGGGACATAGCTTTAACGTGAGGGGTGATAGATTGAGGATAGATATCAGGGTAATTTCTTTACTTCGAGGGTAGTAGAGGCATGTAATGGCCTGCCTGCAAGAATAGTAGACTTGCCAACGTGAAGGGCTTTTAAATGGGCATTGGATATATGTATGGATAATAATGGAATGGTGTAGGTTACATGGGCATCAGATTACTTTCACAGTTCGGCACAACATCAAGGGCCCAAGGGCCTGTACTGCACTGTAACGTTCTATGTTCTATGTTCTATGACCTAGACAATATCCAAGATTTACTGATAGGTGACAATTATCATTCATGTCACACAAGTTCCAAGCAACGACCATGTCCAACCATACAGTATGCAGCCATTACTCTGAGTGGCATGAACATTGCTGAATCCCACACTGTCAACATCAAAGGGGTTGCCGTTGACCAGAGAGACAATAGAAAAACTGTGGCTAGAAGAGCAATCCTGCAATGAATATTCCATCTTCTGTCTGCCCAAAGCCTGTCCACCATCCACATGGCCTATGCCAAGAATGAGATGAAATACGCCCCACTTGCCTGGATGAATACTGTTCCAACAGTGCTCAAGAAGCTCAACACCATCCAGAACAAAACAAAGCAGTCCACTTGATCAGGACTCCATCCAAATTCACCTTCCACATTCACTCCCTCTACCATTGGCAGGCAGTGGCTGCAGTGTGTACCAGCTACAAGATACATTTCAGCAGCTCACTACATCACAGCTGCTTTGAGACCAAACCCTCAACCACTACCATGTAAAAGGACAAGGGCAGCAAATACACAAGAACGCGTCCATTTACAATTTCCCCCAAAGCCACAGACTATCATGACATGGAACAATATCTCAGTTCTTTCACCGATGCTGTGTCAAAGTTTTGGAACTCCCTCTCTAACAGCATTGTAGTATACAATACACCCCAAGCAGCAGTGATTGAAGAAGGCAGTTCACCAACACCTTCGCCAGGGCAATTAGGGTTGGGCAATAAACGTTAGTATAGCTAGCAACATCCACATCCCTTCCATGAATAAAACTTTTTTTTAAATGAGCAAGGCTTTGGGAAGACCTTCTACAGTGCGATATCCCCTCAGTTGGGAATGCCGGCTTTGATCAACGTGCTGGAGTCTTGAGATGTAATTCACTGCGCCATGGCTGACACTTATTGGTTAGCCAGCTCTTGGAATGTTGCCAATATACTTCCACTGCCACTGACTCTAAGTTTTAAGTGGCTTTCAGCCATATCATGGCCATTGGCTAAAATTTCTAAGAGAATACTAAAAACAAACATAGTCTTACCAGACCATACGACTTCTCTCTCATCATAGAGGGTCGCCACACCTCAAGTGTGCTTATCTCAGTCAATGTAGGAACTGAACCCACATTATCCCTCTGCATCACAAACCAGTCATCCAGCCAATTGAGCTAACAGACTCTGAGAGTAACTACTAGCAATGCAGAAAGTATATTCAACATTAACACTGATAGATTTTTATGCAGTAGGGAATGAAGAGATATGGGGATAGTAGAAAAGATGGTGATGATGTAGATCAGCCATGATATTATTAAATGATGGAGCAGCATTAAGGGTCTGAATGGCCTATTGCAGCTCCTATTTATTATAGAATCCCCATACTCTGTATGCAGGCCATTTGGAGAAAGTGAGGATTACAGATGCTGGAGATCAGGGTCAGGATTGTCGCGCTGGAAAAGCACACCAGATCAGGCAGCATCTGAGGAGCAGGAGAATCAATGTTTCGGCCATAAGCCCTTCATCAGGAATATGCAGGCCATTTGGCCCATCAGGTCCACACAAACCCTCTCAAGAGCATCCTACTCCCTACTCCATCCCTGCATTTACCATGGTCAACCCGCCTAACCTGCCCATCTTTAGACCGTGGGAGGAAACCCATATAGACACAGGAAGAATGTACAAAACATACACAGTTGCCTGAGGCTGGAATCAAACCCAGGTCACTGGCACTGTGAGGCAGCAGTGCTAACCACTGAGCCACCATGCCACCCATTATAATTTTATGTTATTATGAACTACCAGAATCCCTGCACAAGCCATCAACTATCCCTCCCCACCAATATCCCATTGGCAAGTGTGCACATGGGTATAAGTCGAATGAGGGCAGGGTTGTGAAAACAGGTTGTGGTTCTGTTGCTGCATAATTAATCCAAGGAACATAATAATCTGCAACAGTCTGAAAAATTATATGATAGTTTTTTTCTTTAAAACCTATCTCCTTGACCAATTAAGGTTTTTATCACTGTCTTAATTGGTCTTTACATGTAAATAGCTCAGTGTTAATTTATTGCCAATTATCATGTCTGTGTTTCACCTAGAAATATTTTATTGTGGTAAAGGGGGCTTGAGAAATACAAGTTCTTGCTAAAACAAGTCGAGGGAAGCATGTTGTCCTGATGGGTCTAACAATGGAGCAGCGATGAGAGAGAGAATGAAACTGCATCCTTGATCTGGAGTTGGTGTGAGTTCACTTTCGATCACAGTAAGAGGAGAGCAACCGCCCTCTAGACCACTTCTAACTGGCTGACACCAGATCAGACTGTTGTTTTGGATCAGAGCCAGTCCCTAGCTAGTGTGTCAACTGCTGTGTGGTTTTCTAATTCTGTGTTTCAGAGCCACCACCTTCAAACTCTATCAGTGTTTACTCAGCCCATTCTGCTACTCCCTGCTCAGAGATTATTTCTTTTTTAGGACATAGAGCTGTCTCTCTCACTCACTCTTTTTCTCTCTCTGTTTTTCTGTTGTTATGTATCTGGAGCTTTTAACTCTCCCCCATTGCAAAAGCCACAGTTATTCATTTTGGTTTCAAAGCAATCCAACATGACCTATTTTGATGCCTCCCACCACCCTCTCACATTGAATAGCGCAAACTGGACTAGCAAACTGACTGTCTCTTAGTCAGCATAAGACTCATATCAGATTATTTGCTCATGATTTACTTGTTCTGTCCTACATTGTCCTGTGCATCACTATTCTAAATACCTGCTTCTCATGCTCACATCCCTCCGGGGTCTTCCCTACCTATGTAATCTGCAGTCTGACAAAATCCCTCCATAGTCATAGTGATAAAATCATACAGCCCGGAAACAGACCCTTCAGTCCAATCAGTCCATGCCAAACATAGTCCCAAAATAAACTAGTCCCACCTGCCTACTCCTGGCCCATATCCCTCCAGATTTTTTCTATCCATGTGCTTATATGTTTTAAATGTTAGAACTGTACCTGCACCCACCACTTCCTCAGGAAGTTCATGCCATACGCGAATTACCCTCTGTGCAAAAAATGTGCCCCTCATGTCTTTTTTAAAATCTCTCTCCTCTCACCTTAAAAATATGACACCCAGTCTTGAAATCTCCCATCCTAGGGAAAAGACAACTAACATTAGCTCAATGTTTACCACTCAAAATTTTGACTTCCCATTCTTATTCCCTCTCTGTTGGCAGCCATGCCTCAGAGTCTTAGAGTCATAGAGATGTACAGCACGGAAACAGACCTTTCAGTCCAACTTGTCCATGCCAACCAGATATCCTAACCTAATCTACACCCATTTGCCAGCACCCAGCCCATATCCCTCTCAACCTTTCTTATTCATATGCCCATCCAGATGCCTTTTAAATATTGTAATTGTACCAGCCTCCACCTTTTCCTCTGGCAGTTCATTCTATACACACATAACCCTCTGTGTGCAAAGGGACCATTAGGTCTTTTTATATCTTTCCCCTCTTACCCTAAGCCTATGCCCTCTAGTTCTGAACTCTCCAACACCAGGGAAAGGACCTTGTCTATTTACCCTATCCATGCCCCTCATGACTTTATAAACCTCTATAAGGTCACCCCTCAGTCTCCAAACCTCCAGGGAAAACAGCCCCAGTCTATTCAGCCTCTCCCTATAGCTCAAATCCTTCAGGATCTAGATTAGAGTGGTGCTGGAAAAGCACAGCAGTTCAGGCAGCATCTGAGAAGCAGGAAAATTGCAGGCACTCTGCCTCTATTCCTGATGAAGGGCTTTTGCCCGAAACATCGATTTTCCTGCTCCTCGGATACTGCCTGAACTGCTGTGCTTTTCCAGCACCACTCTAATCTAGAATCTGGTTTCCAGCATCTGCAGTCCTTGGTTTTACCTCAACTCCTTCAACCCTGACAACATCCTTGTAAATTCTTTCTGAACACTTTCAATTTTCACAACATCCTTCCGATAGGAGAAGATCAGAATTGCACACAGTATTCCAAAAGTGGCCTAACCAACGTCTTGTACAGCTGCAACATGACCTCCCAACTCTTATACTCAATGCTCTGACCAATAAAGGAAAGCAGGCAAAACACCTTCTTCCCTATCTACAACTCTACTTTCAAGGAACTATGAACCTTGATCCAAGATCTCTTTGAACTTCTTCCTTAATCTTTACTCCCTGTAAGGTATTCTTTCAAACATTTGAGTCAACCTTTAGTAACCTGTCTGACTGGCTCATTATGTGTTGCAGTGTTCAACTTATCCATTCAATTTCTAATGTAGCATCTTGATACATACAATGGCAATAAATGCATTACATACAAAGGTTATGAGTTCAACACCAACTTTGAAAATGAGAGTACCTAAGCTAGGTTGACACTTTTAGGAATGCCATACTATAAACGCTGCCTCTGGAATTAAAGGCAATACATCAGAATGTTACGAGTTTCAAGACCAACTTTGGGAATGATTTGAAGGTGCTGGAAGGTGTTGGACTATAACCTGGTGTTGTGTGATTTTTAACTTTGGGAATGACAGCATCTCAGGTTGACACACTTAGGAATGCTGTACTGTCAACACCAACTCTGAATTATGATGTTAAACTGAATCCCTCTACGCTCTCTCCAATTGCATGGCAATACTGAAGGAAGAACTGGGTGGTTCTCTCCAGTATACTGGGCCAATGTTTGTCCCTCTGATCTCAATGTGCCCATATTGGCTGCTTTTTTACAACATCACAACAGTGACACTTCAAAAGCACATGTCATCGACTGTAAATCACTTTGTTGCATCCTGAAGTTGGGCTACATAAATGCAAGTTTTCCGTTTCAACCTAATCACTTCACAGATGCAATCTCCAAGTGGGTATCTCGAAAAGCTGCCTGGGGTGCATGGAAGAATTGAGCAGAATTCCCTCCCAAACCCTTTGATTAGCAAACTGGATCCAGCACCAGGGATTCAGCCTGAAATGTTGCTGGCCAGCTTGGTTCATACCATCCAATAAGCAGGTACATTCCATTTTAACTCAAGCTAAACCATCTAAGAATGCAACCAGGATTGGTAATTGGGTGTAAGCTCATTGCAGACTTCAGGAATGTACATGGGTACCATGGTGGCTCAGTAGTTAGCGCTGCTACCTCACAGCACCAGGGACCTGGGTTCAATTCCACCCGCAAGTGACCGTCCGCATGGAGTATGCACATTCTCCCTGTGTCTGTGTGGGATTTCCTCCAGGTTCTCTGGTTTCCTCCCACAGTCTAAAGATATGCAGGTTAGGTGGATTGGCTATGCTAAATTGCCGATAGCGTCCAGAGATATCCAGGCCAGGTGAATTAGCCATGGGAAATGCAGGATTGCAGGGATGGTGTAGGGAGTGGGTCTGGTTGGGCTGTTTTTTGGAGGATCAGGGTGGACTCGATGGACTAAATAGCTTGCTTCCACAGGGTAGGGATTCCACAGGGTCGGGATTCCACAGGGTAGGGATTCCACAGGGTCGGGATTCCACAGGGTAGGGATTCCACAGGGTAGGAATTCTATGATACGTGTTTTCTCTGAGAGACAATCACCAAAATGAAAAAGAGAGGAAGGAATCC
Source organism: Chiloscyllium plagiosum (assembly GCF_004010195.1). Taxonomy (NCBI): domain Eukaryota; kingdom Metazoa; phylum Chordata; class Chondrichthyes; order Orectolobiformes; family Hemiscylliidae; genus Chiloscyllium; species Chiloscyllium plagiosum. The sequence goes on along the minus strand of NC_057731.1, from coordinate 47,293,810 downwards.
TAGGTGCCTGTTTACACGACTACCAATCGTCCCCAAGTTTCTTAATTCTTTCCTCATTCACCAACATTGTCCAAGTGCCCTAAGGCAGCCTCCGTCCATCAGGTCCCCACTGAAATTGGACATTAATCAAATATACAATTCAACTAGTTTTAACCAGTAAGTGCTGACAAGGCAACATATTAATTCATTCCTTTTGTAATTTTGTTACAAGGATTTTCAAAAACTTTTTGTTTTGTAAAAGGAACACCATATTCAGTACAAAAAACAGACATTTTAAGAACAATTTTCTCCACTATATGGTTCTCCTTTGACTCAGTGTTTTTTTTTTCACTGTGTGATGCCGCAATCTCTCACTCTCTGAATGATGTAGTGTCCCATTTTCTGACCCATTTTGTCCCCTCTTACTTCTTAAAGGAGCTAACTTGCACCAACATATGGTACATAGACAATATCTCATCTGATAGCCTATTTGTCTATTCAAATACATCAAAATAGGCTGGTTCAAATAAGAGATGCCTTTGATTTGTTTGGATACAGTCAAACTCCAATGTTTGTTTGTCTCCTTGATATGCTCCTGTATAGAACTGTCCTGTGTTTGTGACTATGTGTGTATATGTGATATTTTTATGAATAAAGTATGTTTTAAAATTTAATGAAGTCAGCCGTTAGTCTATTGTCTATTCTCGTCTTTTAGCCTAAAGGCTGTCAGATACACAGACTCAACTAAAGACTTGAGCTATGAAATTTAAACTGGTACCCCTCAGTGCAGTACTGAGGGAGTCAACAGTGTCCAAGGTGCAGAGCTTCTAGATGAGACAGTAAACCGAGACCCAATCATCCCCATCAGACATTTCTAAAAGAACACATGGCGCTAATTGGAGAATAGCCTGGTAATATTTATCACTCAAGCAACATCATTGTCAAACAGATGATGTGGTTATTAACATATCGATAAGAGCTTGCTGAGCATAAATTGGCTGCTGTTTCTCATATTACTATAATGTATGAGTACATTTCAAAATTACCTCATCAGCCATAAAATGTCTTAAGGAATCATTCAAGGTATTATAATATGCAAATCTTTCATTTTCTTTTTGTCATCAAGAAACACAATACACCTATGGCTGTGGAAAAATTGGGTTAAAGGTTTAGGGCTATTTTGGACCCAACAGGTACAGATTATGAGCCGACAGGCTGGAGGTTTATGAATCTGGAGGCTCCAAATACTCCCAAAAATTAGGTTTCAATCCTAATTCCTTCATGATCTCAATCACAAACTTTGCTCTTTTCTTCATTAATGGATTGGCGCAGTAGCTACCAGGCAGAACAGTCTGGTCAATTAGATACACCAGTCCCTCCAATCCCAACCCCCCGAATATGGATCCACATTATATCACTGGGACTGTTCAGCCAATTTATCAGTTGAAACTAAACTAACCTGTTGTAAATTCGACTGAAGAGTACACGAGCAAATTTGTATTACTTGTCCATCCTACCTCCCTGCGCCTGTACTATTGGAAAATAACTTATTGCTAATGCAGATTAACATATCGTCAAGATTCCAAAGATGATTGATTTTATAATGTCAATCATGGACTTGTTGTGTACATAAAATTTATTGATTAGTCTGTGCCCATCAGGCAGTCTGCAAAATTCTCTATTGTTGCATGTAACCTTATTGATGCAGCAATTTCCCACATTACATAAAGTGGATGTTTCCTCCAAAACCCTTCCCCTACCTCCCCACAGAACACCATTACAGGAACTGGCCTGTCTTCTCATTCTCTGTCTGCTGACTCCAATGTCTCTCTCATCCTCTGTTGCATCTCTCTGTCTCTCTGTCTGTCCACCGCACCCCCCCCCCCACCCCCCCCTCACTCACTGTCTCCACCCCTGGTCTCTAACTTTACAGCTTCTGCACCAACCACACACCACCCAACATCTTTCTTGTTTTGTGATTGTCGTGTTTTCTTAATAAAATACTGCCCGCGTGGCTAGCATGGACATTATCATATTTTTTATTTTACATACAAGCAAGGAAGAAGATCAGGCCATTCGGCCCTTCGAGCCTGCACTGCCATTCAATAAGATCATGGCTGATCTGATTTTAACCTCAACTCTACATTCCTGCCTATCCCCGATAGTCTTTCATTCCTGGTAATCACAAATCTATCTCTGCTTTCAAAATATTGACACATTCTGCATCCATCACCTGTTGAGGCAGGGGACTGTAAAGAGTCATAATCCTCTGAGAGAAACATGTTTTCTCATCTCTGCCTTAAATGGTCAACCCTTTATTTTTAAACCATGACCCCTAGTCCTAGATTCTCCCACAAGAGGAAACATATTTTCCATATCCATGCAGGCCAAGTCCCATCAGGATCTTTATTGCAGAAGGAAGAATAATAGAAAATGACATAAGTGACAATTCCAGTTTGCAGAGATGGAAATGTGTTGCTGGAAAAGCGCAGCAGGTCAGGCAGCATCTAGGGAACAGGAGAATCGACGTTTCGGGCAGTATTTCATTCCTGAAGAAGGGCTAATGCCCGAAACATCGATTCTCCTGTTCCCTAGATGCTGCCTGACCTGCTGCGCTTTTCCAGCAACACATTTCCATCTCTGATCTCCAGCATCTGCAGATCTCACTTTCTCCTCAAAAAAATTCCAGTTTGCATCCGTGCAACTATTTAGAATTAGAAATTAGAATGAGATTTATTGACATGTGTATTCAAGTTAAAAATCACATGACACCAGGTTATATTCCAACAAGTTCATCTGAAAGTACAAGCTTTTGGAGCACTGCTCCTTCGTCAAATAGCTAGTGGGGCAGGATCATAGAACACAGAATTTATAACAAACGATCATAGTATCATACACTGATGACAGTGTATGATAAAAAGGTGATAGCTCAGCTCAGACAATGTATTAAAGGTGTGAGGTTAGAATCTGTCTGTATCCCTGTCTTGAGTCAGACTGGTTCTATTTCCAAAGTCGGAATTTATAAAATGTTACAAGGATTGACTGCCTGCAGATTGTGTGCTTTTTGAACAAAATAGAATGCATCTGCAATTATAATTCTGCAAATGCAAATTCACCCCATAGACTTATATGTATGTGTGCATGCATGTGAGGGGGACAGAGAGAGAGAGAGAAAGAGAGAGAGAGACACAGACAGAGACAGAGACAGAGACAGAGAACAGACAGAAAGAGAAAGAGAGAGTGAGTGAGTGTGTGTGTGTGCGCGTGTGTGTGTATTTCCTACTTTGGAAATAGAACCAGTCTGACTCAAGATTGGGATATATATAGGCTCTAACCTCAGCTGAGATAGAATCATAGAGTCATAAAGATGTACAGCATGGAAACAGACCCTTCAGTCCAAGTCATCCATGCTGACCAGATACCTTAACACAATCTAGTCCCAACTGCCAGCACCTGGCCCATATCCCTCCAAACCCTTCCTGTTCATATACCCATCCAGATGTCTTTTAAATGTTGTAATTGTACTAGCCTCCATCACTTCCTCTGGCAGCCTATTCCACACACGCATCACCCTCTGCTTGAAAATGTTGCCCCTTAGGTCACTTTTATATCTTTCCCCTCTCACCCTAAACCTATGCCCTGTAGTTCTGGTCTCCCCCACCCCAGGGAAAAGACCTTGTCTGATTACCCTATCCATGCCCCTCATGATTTTGTAAACTTCTATAACATCACCCCTCATCCTCCGACGCTCCAAGGAAAACAGCCCTGGTCTATTCAACCACTGCCTATAGCTCAAATCCTCCAACCCTGGCAACATCCATGTAAATCTTTTCTGAACCCTTTCAAGTTTTGCAACATCCTTCCGATAGATGTCACCTTGTTTTATAAAACCTTAAGTTATCTTTGATTGTGACTTGAAAAAAGTTCTGGGATTTACATATCAATGAATTGAAACCTGCAACCCATTCTAAAAGATGAAAAACTTAACAGCAGTGTAGGTTTGTTCAGTATATTTCATCAGTGTATGACACTATGATCTTTTGTTATTAATTCTGTGTCCTATGATCCTACTCCACTAGCTACCTGACCGAGGAGCAACTCTCCAAAAGCTTGTACTTCCAAATAAACGTGTTGGACCATAACCTGGTGTCATGTGATTTTTAATTTTGTCTACCCCAGTCCACCACCGGCATCTCCACATCATGTATTCAAGTTGCATAGGAACAGGAGTACAGTGAGAAACGTACAATAATGCTAACACACTGTGCCATTTTAGGTACAAAGTATCTATGTACAAATCTTAGGTACAAAAAATTGAGAAAATAAAGAAAAGAAGTTACACCACATTGCAGATATACATTGTAGAAGTTAGGAAAGTAATAAATAAAGCTAAAAACATAGATATTAGTCTTTTTATAAGGCCTTCCACATGGTATGACCGGATTCCACCAGATCCCAACTAGTACACATCTTTGCTCCAACCCACCAGCCACCACTCCCGCTCCTTTACGGGGTCGCTGGTCTCTTCCCCACTCTGTTCCGGGTCACTGACCTCCCCCACCCTGCCCTCTCCAAGTCACTGAACTCCCACACCCCACTCCACTCCAGGTCACTGACCTCCCCCACCCCGCCCTGCTCCTGGTCATACACCTTCCCCACCCTGCCCTGCTCTGGGTCACTGATCTCCCCCACCCCACCCTGCCCCAATCTAGGCCCCTGACCTCCTCCACTGCTGTGCTCTGCTGGCAGAATAGGAACAAGACAGAAGAGAAAAAGAAACACAGGAGAGAAAATGAATGGAAGGAATGGACAAGCCCTGGCTGAAGGGTCCTCCAGTGACACCATCTTGGATTTATTTCTGTACATTAATATCCTATTCACATCATTATTTATATGCACACCTGGTATTTATAAGACACATTCATGCTTTACTGATATACTAATGTTTTGTTGGCAAGTTTCATCAAAAAGACAATAAAGAGATTATTTGATTAATTCAATCACAGATTTTCGATTCCATTTGAATCTTGCCGGTTTCTATTTGCCCCTTACATCCTTCATGTGTTTGATGAAACTCTCTAGGATTTCAGCTGTGTAAACTAGCCAACCACTTTATATATTTCTCTCCCACGTCGATAAATGTGAATTAGTGGCCCCTACAGATCAGAGCAATTGGGTCTGAGATAGAAAATGTTGAAACAATACATGCTTAATTTCGAACCAGTTACTTTGGGAAATACACAACACTGAATATACACCTGGGCTCCAGATTAACACAGGTGGCTGTTGAACATGGTTAATACTGAAGAGGGTCATAAGCACCATCGAATGTGTTGATGACATATGGACCTGTGTAGAATCTCTAAGTACTTGAGACCTAACATCTGGTCCTCCTCAAAGTCTCCAAATGACATCTATCAAACAAATGTGACTAGTTGAAAATTTGCATTAAACTGTATTTTAACTGCATGACACTTTTCTCATTGTGGGCGACACGGTGGCACAGTGGTTAGCACTGTTGCCTCACAGCTCCAGAGACCCGGGTTCAATTCCCGCCTCAGGCGACTGACTGTGTGGAGTTTGCACGTTCTCCCCGTGTCTGCGTGGGTTTCCTCCAGCTGCTCCGGTTTCCTCGCACAGTCCAAAGATGTGCAGGTCAGGTGAATTGGCCATGCTAAATTGCCCGTAGTGTTAGGTAAGGGGTAAATGTAGGGGTATGGGTGGGTTGCGCTTCGGCGGGTCGGTGTGGACTTGTTGGGCCGAAGGGCCTGTTTCCATACTGTAATGTAATGTAATCTAATCTAATCAGACTGGCAAGTGGTTTTCCTCAACCAAACTAGATCAATCGGCCCTGAGAATTTTGAACCCTCTTCCTGAAAAGAAGGTGAGAAAAGAGACCTTCGGCATTCTTAAGCTACAGACAGATAGATTCTTAATAAGCAAGGGGATGAAAGTTTATCAGGAGCAAGAAGGACTAGGGAGTAATTAGATCAGCCTTGATCTTACTGGATGGCAATGCAGGTTTAAAGGGCCAAATGGCCTGCTCCTGTACTGAATTTGCATATTCATAGTGATTTAAATACACATCCAGTTGAACCTTATTTAAACATTACAAGCTGTATAACAAAGCCGTGTCAACCATTTGGAGGCTCCTTCAGTTGATGGAATGCAGGCAGTTATCCAGCATAGTTATATTTCAATATTAGAAGACCATCTAAATACTTATTTTCAATTCATACACAGGATGTGAGCATTGCTGGTTGCGCCATCATTTATGCCATTCCCTAGTTGTCATTGAGAAGGAGGTGTTGAGCTGCCTTCTTGTAATTCTGCAGTCCATTTGCTGTACAAACAATGCTGTTAGGGAGGGAGTTTGACCCAGAAACAGCAAAAGAACAGTGATATATTTGCAAGTCAGGATGGTGAAGGGCCGGGAGAGGAACTTGCATGTGATAGTGATCGCATGCATCTATTGCCCTTGGCCTTCTAAATGAGAGTGATCGTGGGTTTGGAAGGCACTGTCTGGGGACCTTAGTGAATTGCTGCAACGCATCTTATAAATAATACTGTTGCCACTGAGCATCGGCGGTGAAAGGAAGGAATAGTTGTTCAAAGCTTCTTGAGAATTGCTGGAGCTGCACTTATCCAGGCAAATGGGGAATATTCCATCAAATGATTAGGTATGCTCTCCCATTACCTTTTGTTATCACTTAGTTAGTCTATCTGGAACACATTGTGTACTTGTGCCTTTAGACCTGAGGTGATAAAAAGATGCCACAGTTTAGATTCTTAACAGTACATGATTGCTCACAACTGGGGCATGGCACTTCCTCTTCGTCAAGAGCCATGACGAATGAGAGACATAATTATAGCAAAACAGAGAGTGGAAGCTGTATCATTGGCTGACTACATTGCTTCCAAATACTCTTCTTAGAATTGCCTTTGTGGACGTAAATATCATCCTGCTGCATAATGCATTTATAAATTGCAACAGAAGCAGCACAGCAACTGATGAAAAACAGTGTTTCACAGCAAATGTCAAAACCACCAACATTGTCTATTGTGAACTGGCTTTATGTCCAAATCTAAGAGTTTGGGTTCAAGACAAATTGGTTGAGGAGAAGGCAAAGTCAATAACTGTCTTCAGGCCTTGGCTGCTTTAGAAATCTGTTTATTACATTTTAATACTTAATGCAACCAATCATGATAATCTGAAATACAACAGACTTTAATCTTAGTTACATTCTTGAAAGACCTCAATCTATCTGCACTTCTTTCTAATCAAGGACATTGGTACGGCTACTTTTAGAAGACTGCATGTAATTCTGGTCTCCCTGTTACAGGATAGGGTGCAGAAAAGTGCAGTGTTTGGAGGGTTTGACCTATAGAGAGAGGCTGAATAGGCTGGGGCTATTTTCCCTGGAGTGAGGGGAACCTTACTGAGGTTTATAAAATCACATGGGGCATGATAGGATGAATAGCCAAGGTCTTTTTCCCAGGGTAGGTGAGTGTGTGTATAGAATAAGCTGCCAGAGGTGAGTGCAATTAAAACATTTGAAAGGCATCTGGAAGGGTCCATGAATAGAAAAGTTTAGAGAGATATGGGCCAAATACTGGCAAATGGGACTAATTCAGTTTAGGATACCTGGTCCGCACGGATGAGTTAGACTGAAGTGTCTGTTTCCATGTTGTACAACACTATGGCTCTATAACGCTGCCCACACTATGCTATTTCTGCCCAGTTATTGATATTTCCACGATACCAACAAACGGTTGCTTCAGAGTCCTGAGGTTGTTAAAACAGTACATTGCATCTGCAACAGTACTTCGAAATCCCAGAAAGATGTGTTCTTAAAGTGTTTCATTGAAATGATTTTCTGCCATCTCCTCCCTTGCCTGTGCATGTAGTCAGCCCTCTTCATAAGAACATAAGACATCAGAGCAGAAATTAGGCCATTCAGCCCATCAAGTCTGCTTCACCATTCAATCATGGTTCGAGACAAAATAAAAACCTGCAGATGCTGGAATCCAAAGTAGACAGGCAGGAAACTGGAAGAACACAGCAAGCCAGGCAGCATCAGGAGGTGGAGAAGTCGACGTTTCGGGTGTAACCCTTCTTCTGGACTTCTTCAGGGTGGTCCTGAAAAAGGGTTACACCCGAAACAGCGACTTCTCCACCTCCTGATGCTGCCTGGCTTGCTGTGTTCTTCCAGCCTCCTGCCTGTCTATTTTGCCATTCAATCATGCTGATAAGTTTCTCCACCCCATTCTCCCGCTTTCTCCCTGTAACCCTTGAACCCTTTTACAATCAAGAACCTATTTATCTCTGTCTTAAATATACTCAATGACCTGGCTCCCACAGCCTTCTGTGGCAATGAATTCCATAGATTCACCACTCACTGAATCTGAATAGAGTCATAGAGTCATAGAGATGTACAGCATGGAAACAGACCCAGATGGTCGGGTCTTTGCGCAGTTTCCATTAAGAAAAGCAATAAGTGGAAGTGAGACACCAGGATAATGGAAGCTTCTCCATAACAAAATGGGCTTCCTTGATTTCTTGCTAGGTTGAATCACAATTACATGTTATTACATTGCCACTGGTTGAAATAACTTTGACTGCTAGGTCCAGGTGCAGGTTTTCTGTTTTATTCAGTGGGAAGCTGGAAGCTGCTGCACATCATTGTGTGTATACACTAACCACTAAGTCATGAAGAGTAATGTCAAGCAGGTTGACATCCCTAACCCTATCGCAAGCCCCATTGCTGACCAGGTGTGTGGAATTTAATTGCTTCCTATTGCCTGAGATGAAATTAAATCTGCAGTAGTAATCCTGTGTCTGGATCCTCTGATAGTAATCTTTCACATGCCCCATTAATGGCAAGAATTCTCCATAACACTACACGCTCCAGCATCCTATTCAAGAGGGGAATCAATGGGTGATTAGCAACGGCTGACGTATCTTCCAACACTAACATGCTGTTCATTGTTGGTGTCAGAGATTCAGACTGTTCCAGAGGGATTGAGGAGATTGCTGAGGTTCCTACTCTGCTGTCAACACCAAGAACTTTGTGTCATTGTGCCTGCAGTAAGATACCCAATACTTCAGGAACAGATGTGACTGAGCAAACGTCCACTAGTGTGTTGCCTCTCTGTCACGGTGTTTGAATGCCCATTGCTTCAAGTTTCACCATCATGCTGCTGACCATGACCATTGTCGATAAGCAGGAGGCTGGAAGAACACAGCAAGCTGGGCAGCCTCAGGAGGTGAAAAAGTCAACATTTCGGGTGTAACCCTTCTTCAGGACTGGGGTTGGGTATAATGGGGTCTGAGCTGAAAATGTGTTGCTGGAAAAGCGCAGCAGGTCAGGCAGCATCCAAGGAACAGGAGAATCGATGTTTCAGGCATAAGTTTCTCTATAAGGGGGTCTGCAGATAAAGGGGGTGGGGGGGGCAGGGTGGTGAGGTGGGGATAGGTAAAGACAGGTAGAGTGTACAACCTGGTTGGTCAATGGGAGGAATTGGTGGCAACCTCCATAGAAGCACAGTACAGAAAGGTCCTTTAGGCATAGCACAACAAGGGGCTAGAAACTGTAAAACCCCCCTGGTTGTGTGTCTGACCCTCAATGTCCACTGTGAATATCGAGTGTGTTGAAATCATTCTGAGGCACCCTCGAGTGGAAAATGGTCTGCGGAGAAAAGTATAATTCTATTGCACTTCCTAAAATTTTCAAATTAAAAAGGTTTACCCTTAGGCTATATGTCTGACGTGGAATGTATATTGTATGTTGCATGAATAAAGTACATCATTGAAAAATTTACCTGCAGCAGGCAAGCTGATTTGATGCATTGGCACAAAAAAAATCAGGGAAATTAAAACGGGCTCACAATTCTTTGATAGGTTAATTAAGCCGTGGTTGGAGTTTGGTATAGTAGCAAAAATAGAGTGAAAGTGAGGTATCGGAAAGGAGATCTTGGCACTTGCACTGGCAGAGCAGAGAAGGTCATTGATTTTCTTCCTGCATTGCCGTGCATTCCTTCAGGTGGCCAAGACTGACAACTTCAGACAAGGTTGGCATAGGCTGGTGCTGCAGCCACTGCATGACCCACCAGTACGTCAGGACGTCCGGATCCCAGCGTTCAAAACAGAGCACCAATCTCAGATCAGCAAATTCCAATCTCTTAATCTGCACGATCAGCACCCTTTCTCCTCCAGCACTGCACCCCCGCCCCATTCCCCCAGCTACTGCATAAATGCTGCCCCCTCTACACTTCACATCAGCCTGATAAAGAGTCATCTAGACTCGAAGCATTAGTGTGTTCGCTCTCCACAGATGCTGCCTGCCCTGCTGTGATTTCCTGCATTTTCTGCTTTTGGGGCACAGTCTCCCAAAGTCTTTTCCCTGGGGCCAGGGAGTCCAGAACTAGAGGGCATAGGTTTAGGGTGAGAGGGGAAAGATATAAAAGAGACCTAAGGGGCAACTTTTTCACACAGAGTGTGGTACGTGTATGGATTGAGCTGCCAGAGGTGGAGGCTGGTACAATTGCAACATTTAAGAGGCATTTGGATGGGTATATGAATAGGAAGGGTTTGGAGGGATATGGGCCGGGTGCTGGCAGGTGGGATTAGATTGGGTTGGGATATCTAGTTGGCATGGATGGGTTGAACCAAAGGGTCTGTTTCCATGCTGTACATCGCTATGACTATGACTCTATGTCTGCCAAGTTTGGGACAACTATCAGGGATTGTGCAGGATAGCTCCAGCTTATATTACTAGTCCAGCTGCACAACAGTCTTTAAAAGTTAACACAAATTGTGTAGGAGCCACCTCCCAACCCAATGGTCTAAAGTGAAAGCAAAGCATTCTCGAAGGGGATTGCGTAAGAACAAAAAGACCCTGGTGAAACCAAAGTTTTTTTCTGGTTCCCATTTGCAAATTCCTCTCTTTATCCTACACTCTCCTTCTTCCCAATTCCACCTCCTAATTCTCAGAACTCCTCGCCACCAACATAAAATGAAACTACCCAACTACAGACTCCAAAACATTATGGGGAAAAACACTTGTGTTTGTGAACTCACGTAATCAGACACGAGATGAATAACAATTCCAGGAATAGAAGATCAAAATGTCAGAACTCAGAGCAGGAGAAACTTTTCACAGAGTGTGGGCTGTGGAATTTACATCCAGGGTTAGTTGTCAATGCAGAAACTAAGGCAAAACAACTGGTATGTATATAGCACTTTTCATGACCTCAGCACATCCCAAAACGCTTCACAGCCAATAAAGCCTTTCTGAAGCTTGGTCACTGCTGTAACATAAGAAATGTTAAAATTTTCACACAGCAAGCTCCCACTAATTGCAATGTAAAAGCTGTTTCAGTGGTAAAAATTGGTCAAGGCACTTGGAAACCACCTCTGCTCTTTTGAATAAAGTGCCGTTGGATCTTTTCTATCCTTTAGGGAGGAAAGATGGGGTCTCAGTTTAATGCCTCAATACTGTACTGGGTGTGTCAGTCTAAGTGCTCAAACTTCAGCGGTTGGATATGAATCCACAGTCTTCTGGCTCTCAGGGTGGAGAATATTACACACACTGCATTACAGGTAACATTGGTATTGTGACTGATAATAGGTTTAAACATGCGATTATAGCTCCAAATGTAAACATGGACTGATAAGACCAAATGATCTATTTCCATATTAACATCCCTCTGTCAGCCATGGAGAAGGTCAGAAAGTCACACAACAGCAGGTTATAGTCCAACAGAATTATTTCAAATCACAAGCTTTCGGAGCACTATTCCTTTCTCAGGTGAAGTGACTTCACCTGACGAAAGAGCAGTGCTCCAAAAGCTTGTGATTTCAAATAAATCTGTTGGACTATAACCTGCTGTTGTGTGACTTCTGACCTTCTCCACCCCAGTACAACACTGGCACTTCCAGATTGTAGCTGTGAATAAGTGGTGGTGCTCATACCTTTTGAGAGCAAGTAAATTAGGAGTTCAAGTCCCATTTCAAAGACTTCAGCATAAAATCCAGGCAGACATACCTTGCACAGTACAGTAGGAATGCTGCTGTGATGGAGCTAACACTTCCTCCAAAATGTTGTTGCATGTGGTCCAAATTATGCTCAGAACAAGGCCCATGTGGTACTTTCCTAACTGCTCTGCTGCACCCCAGGAGTTTAGGAATGTTAGTCAGAGGCACTGTCCATGTGCCATTAAGTGGTGGCCTATTTGTTGTTGAGTGGATTGAAAACCCCAATAGGTCTGTTCTGATGAGGGGTAGGGATGATCTTCAATGTGCTAGCCACCTCTTAACCCCTCAATGAGGATCAATAAAATTCAGATTATCCAGCTGTTCTCACATATTTCTTTAAGGAAGTTTCCTGTGCAGAAATTAGCTGCCATGTTTTCTGCATTACAACATTACTACCTTTCAAAACAAAAATTGCCCGCAAAGCACTTTATGAGCCATCCCAAGGTAACAAAAGGTGCCACAGAAATAGAGTGGCAATGGCCTGAATACCAGACAGCACTTCCAGCTGGCCAGCGACTCTGTGGCATGGGGGCTGAGGTTATCACTCACAGCAATATCACCTCACACAAAGGTAATGTGTTCACATACAAAGTATCATCACCATTGGTGGTCCCTCGCAGATTAGGATGACTATCTTGCACTCTCAGGGTAGGTGGCCGTAGGTGGCTGTACAGACTGCAGACCAATGGGCTTCCGGAGGCTCTATTCCATTTGGGGCAGAAGGTGATTGCAGGAAGGGGTGGGTGGGGCATGGATGTGGCAGCACGCTCCTTACTCCATTTTCGCCCAGCTTACGCTTTTTCCTTCCTGGGTGATATCCCTCCTCTGTGGAATTCCCTGTTCAGTGAAGCATTTGAGGCTACCTCATTGATTGCAAAGATAGATAGATTTTTGAACAGTACAGGAATTAAGAGTTATGGTGAGTGGGTGAGGAAGTAGAGTTGAGGCTATGAGAAGATCAGCCATTATCATATTGAATGGTGGAGCAGACTCGAGGGGCCAGATGGCCTACCCCTGCTCCTATTTCTTATTGAATTGAATTGAATTTATTGTCACATGTACTGAGGCACAGTGAAAAGCTGTCTTGCGAGCAATACAGGCAGATCACTAGAGTTAAGCAGCATAGGTAAATAAATAATAGGTAAACAGCAGCAAAAACAAAAACACAAGTACAGGCGAATGTTAAGAGTTTGTGAGTTCATTCAGTATTCTAACAACTGTAGAGTAGAAACCCCTGTTTCAAAACCGGCTGGTGCGTGTGTTCAGGCTTCTGTACCTTCTCCCCGATGGTAGAGGTTGTAGTAAAGCATTGCCAGGGTGGAATGGATCTTTGAGAATGCTGGCGGCCTTTCCTTGACAGTGGGCCTGGTAGATGGATTCTGTAGATGGGAGGTTGGCCTTTGTAATCATCCAGGCCGAGTTCACCACTCTCTGTAACCATCTACGATCTTGAATGGCACAGTTGCCATATCAGGTAGTGATACATCCAGACAGAATGCTCTCGATGGTGCACCTATAAAGGTTAGTAAGGGTATTCAAATCTCCTCAGCTGCCTGAGGAAGAAGAGACGTCGTTGGGCCTTTGTAACTAGTGCGTCCACATGAAGAGTCCAAGAAAGCTTGTTGTGGATGACCACTCCCAGGAGCTTGACACTCTCCACTTGTTCCACCTCTGTGCTGTTCATGTGTAGGGGGACATGAGTATGTTCTTATGTTCAGCTTTGGACGGTCTTCAGCCAGTGATTCTTAGGTGTCTGCGGGAATGCCACACTTCATCAGTGAAACCTTGAGAGTATCCCTGAAGTATTCCTCTGCCCACTTGGGGGTCACCTGCTATTGTGAAGCTGGGAGAAACCACCTAATCACACAGCAAAACCCACATAACAAATATTTATTAATTTGTTGCTATACAGTGACCAGACTGGATTAAAATCTAGTATAAACCACACAAAAGGCCACCCTTTATAGAAATGTGAGTCTTTATTTCTTTTCAATGAACTTTTAACCAAAAACCGTTTATTGAGTAACATCCTGTAACTGGGAAATCCTTCCAAGTTAGATGAATGCATTTTCACCCAAAAATAGTTTTCATTGTTGAAACATGATGAAAATGCGATGAGGGGGGGGAAACCAGTGACTGGGAAGGAAGGAATGATCATAAACAGCTCTGCTTGCAAACTTCAGAACAGCACCTCATGATTCAGAAGCTGACTGCGTCTCTGCCTCCAGTTAAACACAACTCCTTTTAGCCGGTCCAAACCAGTTCCAGGCTGCTTAAATTGCCAGACGAAAGGCGAAACAAAGGGGATGTGAAACTTAATCATAGATCACAGGCTGAGATGAAAGGAGTCACAGAAATATCAAACCCAGTCGCTGACTAATTGCAGCTTACACAAACTGCAACTGTTAGAAATTTCAAACCAGAGCCCGGAGAGAGGGAAAAGAGCTGGAAATAGGAATTGCGACATAACAAAAAGGAGTTCCTTTATTTAATTAATCTAGCTTCGACTGTGCCCCACAAGAAACGAAAGCAACAGCAAGTATTTACACCGTTCATTAACATACTAAAATAAAACAATCCCCAGGCAATTAATAGGAACATGCTGAGGGAGAATGAATAACAAATTACATCAGGGTGTACAAGTGACAAAAGTTTATTTTTATTAATTTATGCAATGTTAGTGTCATTGGCAAGGGCCGCATTTGCCTGTTTCTCAATAAATATTTTTAAAAATCGAGAACACTTTGTCATCACATGTAAACCGATACCACCCAACTTTACCTCATAGCACCTTTCTCGACTCTTCACCGTGGCAAAACTATCAGACTGTTCACCCGAAATCCATTAAACCCCCCAGTTAACTACAGGGAAGACCAATAATTGTCTTCGGTCCTCACTGCAGTCATTGGGACTTTGGTCTGAAGGAGACCATTTGCATTTTTAGTGTTACATTTAACCGTTGTGCACGGGAATTCAGATTCCTGCCACCACTAAGCTCCATAATACCAACCTGCTCAGCCCATGTCTCAGCTGATCCACTGCTGAAACCCTCACCGCTGTCGCTTATTAAGACAATACTGGCCCAAAGCACGTCTGTTCAGCCCTGACCCTCTCGGGGTGGCACGGTGGACCAGTGGGCAGCAGTGCTGCTTCACAGTGACCAGGGTTCGATTCCAGCCTCAGGCGCTGGGTTGTACATGCTCCCCTGTGTCTGTGTTGGTTTTCCTCCCAAATATACAGGTTAGGTGGATTGGTACGGGGGAAAATGTAGGGTCCCAGAGATGGTCTGGTTTGGGGGGCTCTTTAGAGGGTCAGTATGGGCTGTAGGTATTCTATGACTGTCCCTTTATAAACTAGAGGTCAGCCAAATCCATATCCCCCCTACCGCCTTTACTGATACTCAGATAAACAATGCCTCTACTGCATTTTAAAATGCTCTTCCTTCTTTCCAAACCCGTTTGTGGCGCTTTGCAACGTTGCAATCTCCAGTCTCTCTGCGACCCTCTCATTCTATCCTCTTGAGCATCGCCAATTTTAATCACTTTATCACTGGGCTTTCAGCTGCCTGGGCATGAGTATTAATTACCTCCAAAACCTGCCCGCCTCCTTCCTTGCTCGTAACCTAACAACGTGCAAGATTAGATTCCCTACAGTGTGGAAACAAACCCTTCGGCCCAACCAGTCCACACCGACCCTCCGAAGAGTAACCCACCCAAACCCATTTCCCTCTGACTAATGCACCCGGGCAATTTAGCATGGCCAATTCACCTGACCTGCATATCTTTGGGCTGTGGGAGGAAACCAGCGCTTCACACCGGTGCGACAAAAAATCAACCACAGACAAGGAAAACAATTTGGACAAAATGTGTTGAGAGAGAGAGAATGAGTTTTTAGGAAGGGGATACGAAAGCTAAAAAAATTCTGTGAAGTAGCAGTGCTAACCACTGATCCTCTGTACCACCCCGAGAGTGTCAGGGGCTGAACAAGAGTGCTTTGGGCTAGTATTATCTTAAGAAGTGACAATAGTGAAGGACGTTGGGATAGAAAATGAACTGTGCAGAGATCCACTATTTTGAGTTGTCCCCTTACACTGCAGTTTGTGGAATCTTGCTGTGCGCGTGACTGGCTGGCATCAAAACAAGTCATGCTGGATTGTTTTGAATCCAAAATAAGTAAGTGAGCTTTGTAAAGAGGATGATTTTAAAGGCGCTGGTTACACAACAACAACAGGGAAGAGCCCTAAATAAGAACTAATCTCTGAGCAGGGAGTAGCAGAATGGGATGAGTAAACACTGATAGCGCTTGAAGGTGGTGGCTCTGAGATACGGAATTAGAAAACCACACAGCAGTTGACACACTAGCTTGGGACTCGCTCTGAATGAAAGCAGTCTGTTCTGGTCCCAACCGGTTAGAAGCGAACTTCCCTCATTGTGCTCGAAAGTGTTTGAATTCGCTCCAAATCCACATCAGCGACGCAGTTAATCCATCTCTCTCTGCCCCATCATTAGACCCATGAATACAGTAATTTTTTTTTTCAGCTTTGTGTCCATCTTCAGAAACGGGGAAGGTTGGAAGTTTCACCTTGTTTCTTTTTGGCTTCAACTTGACGATAGTTCTTTACATCCTGAGAACAACACTCATAACCGCCTTTGGAGTGGAAAAGGGAAACAGCCCGGCGAGAAAATTGAGTTCAATCCTTCAGCCCAGTTCGAGAACTTAGAGACAGAGTTTTGTTTAAAATGGATTTTTAAAAACAGTTTTTATTATCACCATTTAAAAAAAACATTTTTTGGTGATGATAAAAGCTGGATAGCTGATTAAAGAAAAAAATTTAAGAAAATTAAGAAAAAAAAGCCCATTCTTGGACCTTTGACACCATGGTTTATTGTAAAGTTGATTCGAAAGTAGCCCAGCTGTTTAAAAAACCTCAGGGCGATTACAGTGGGCAGTAATGCTGGCTTTTATCAGCGACACCCTCTCAATGAGTATGAATTCAAATGTTCTGAAATAGGAACAGAAAAATACACAAAGTTCATTAACCTCTGAAAAACAGCACCAGCAATGTTTAAGATGGATTTATAAAGCTTTGCGCAGGTTTAATTTAACCAAGCAAGTCACTGACTTTGCTGTGACAACCATCACAAGGCACAAGTTTTAAGATACACTGTAAAACAGATTAAACAGATAAATTACTCTCCTGACTGCATAAATCCTGAGCGAATGGGGATCATTTAGATCTCAGCTTTGTCCCTTTAACTGTTATTGAAGGTGAAGCAAACAGGATGTTTATGAGGAGTCTAAATAGTTCAGAATGGGTCAGTTGGGCTGCTTCGACTATTTCTGTTCTTTAGATTGTTTTGTACAGCATTAACTTATATTTGTATATTTCATTTAATGCAGTAACATTTCCAAAGGCAATTCACCGAAGTGTTATAAAGTAAAACTTGCCACATAAGGAGCTATTAGAGGACATGATTAAAAACTTAGACTAAAATGTATATTATAAGGTGCACCATAAAGGAAGGAAGGCAGGGAGAGAGACAGAAAGGTTTAACAAGGGAATTCCAGAGTTTAGACTCCAATCAGCTGAAAGACTGACGATCAATGCTGAGGCAGTTAAAGCTGAGGATGGTTAAGAGGCTGAAACTAGAGGATCATGGAGTTCTCAAAGGATTGGGAGCTGGTAGAGATTATAGAGATAGGGAGGAGAATGAGCAGCATTCCATTAATTTTGTTTTCATCTGCACAGACCTCCAAGGTCCATGTTTGGCAGAGTGTTCCCCAATAGGATGTCATACTGCGAGTGGTACCAGCACGCCAATCTCACTGCAGCTGTACAGCCACGCAGGTGGTGAAACTATAGACAGGTTTGAAAACTCGGGTGAGAATTCTAAAATTCTTAACTATGAGCCACTGTGGACTGATGGCTGACCAGAACATGAATTAGGACAGGGGTGGGGCTGTGCTTTGGATGATGCCAAGATTAAGGGTGGCATGGTGGCTCAGTGGTTGGCACTGCTGCCTCACAGCACCAGGGACCCAGGTTCAATTCCCACCTCGGGTGACTACCTGTGTGGAGTTGCATGTTCTCCCTGTTGAAAAATGTATTGCTGGAAAAGCACAGCAGGTCAGGCAGCATCCAAGGAGCATGAGAATTGATGTTTCAGGCATAAGCCCTTCTTCAGCTCTGATCTCCAGCATCTGCAGTTGTCACTTTCTCCTATGTTCTCCCTGTGTCTGCGTGGGTTTACTCCGGGTGCTCTGGATTCCTCCCACAATCCAAAGATGTGCAGGTTAGATGAATTGGTCATGCGAAATTGCCCATAGTGTTAGATACATTAGTCAGGGGAATAGGTCTGGGTGGGTGGGTTGCTCTTTGGAGGGTTGGTGTGGACTTGTTGGGCCGAAGGGCCTGTTTCCATACTGTAGGAAATCTAATCTAATTTCACAGGAATTGTCTCAAAACAGGCCAGGGATGCTTTGGAGGTATAAAGATATGCATGAGGCTTTTTTAGCAGCAGATTGGATGTGCTGAGGCAGGCATACAACAAGACTATATTATGGAGGTGAAAATTGTTAGTCTTGGTGATGGCAGAGAAATGTGATCAGAAGCTCACCTTAGGATCAATTATAACCCCAAGGTTGTGAACTGTCTGGTTCAGCCTTGGCCAGTAATGAAGGAGAGTGATGCATGATTGTAGTGAAATTAATATAAAGAAATATTAACCAATCTTAATCTGACCATGATGTTTTCAATATCATATTCTTCTGACCTTTATCACAGTATTTTTCAAAATTCTGTCTCAATGTTAAAAGTCTAACAATGTAGAATCCACAGTTCCATTCTGAGCAGAAAAATGTATTTTCAGAATGTGGATACAGTCACTTGTTAATCTGAAGTAGCGTGTATTAAACACCAAGGGTTAAATGTTGTTGAGACGGAGCTAGGCACTTTTCTAGTCAGAGTTTTATTTCAGCTTACACATCACAAAACTTCACCACATTGATTACTTGTTCCTAGTCAAGTACCTCACCCAATAATCCCTTAACTAACATAGACCCATCACTTGTTCCACTTGGTCTTATCCCTGTCATACATTACTGGATGAAGCCAAATGTAAAAATGTCTAAACTGTATAAGTAATTTGCACAGCTGCTCAATGACTCAAATGAGTCAATTGATTGATGGTACTAAAGTCAAACTGACAAGCATGTCCTGTTGACTGACCAAACTCAGCGCAGGCAACAACTGTTAGAATCAGAGGGTTGCAAATATCAGGTTATTAACCTCATTGCATTAACAATTTGCATTGCCTCGTGCCTTTAGCTTGATGGAAACTTGGCACAGCAGCACTCAGGAGGATAACATTGAGAAATGTGGACACTGTACCAAAGAAAGAGACTTGAGAGCAGGTGACCCAAAGCTTGGTCAGAGGTAGGTTTCAATCAGCCTTCTAAGTGTGCAGTGAGAAGCAGAGAGGGTTAATGTTAGAATTCTAGAGTTTAAATCCTAGGTAACTCTAGGCTCAACTCCAAAAAGAAAAGGTGAGATAAAGAAGGGACCAGAGTTGGACAGATTGCAGCTTTTTCTGTGGATCCAAAGGATTGCAGGTTTAAGGAGCTTCTTGAAGGGGACAGAAGGACCTAAGCTGGCAATGATGAGACAAAGGCAATGATGGTTAGGCATGTGATATGGTCTTGCTGGGAACATATTGAAAGTCTAACCTGATAGAGTTCAACAATTTGCAATCAACCCCCTCTTCTCCACTTCCTTTATCCTAAAACGTGAAACTTTAACTGGTGACTCAGACTGTCATGCCTCACCCATGTGAAGCACAAGGCTTTGCAGTTACTGCTGGAGGAACTGCAACCCACAAAAGTATCAGCATAAGCGTATATTAACAGGGAAAGACGAATAAAGTTAAATTATATCGTCTGGTTGGGGATTTTAGAACGAGAGGGCATAATCTTAGAATTAGGGCTAGACAGTTCAGAGAATTGTTACAAAGTACTTCTACACACAACGGGTGATAGATGTTTGGAACTCTCCTGCAAACAGCAGTGGATGCTAGATCAAATTGTAATTTTAAATCTGAGATTATATTTTAAGCAAAAGTATTAAGGGATATTGGCCAGAGAAGGGATATTGACCAGAGACAGGTATATGGCTTTAGACCACTGATCATCTATGATCTCATTGAATCGCAGAATTGACTCCAGGGGCTGAATGACCCACTCTTGTTCCCATGTTCCTACTAATTTAGAGTCATATTCATACATACAGCACGGAAACACCCTTCGGTCCAACCAGTCCATGCCGATCATAATCTCAAACTAAACTAATCCTACCTGCCTGTGCTTGGCCCATATCCCTCCAAACATTTCTTATTTACGTACGTATTTAAGTTTTTTTGTAAATGTCATAAAAAGACAAATAAAATTCTATTCAGGGATTGTTTTAAACAAACACAACGACCCGTGAAATGGTGAGGAACAAATTTCCTGTTTAGAATTCGCTCACTGCTCCTGAAATAAAGCAAAAATTCCCTATTGCAGCAATTGTTAGTACAGTCACTGCAAATCATCCCTGCAAAGATCCAGCTCAAACCAGATAGGCTTCCCTTTTCATCTGTGCCAAAAGCAAGGCTTGTGTCTCGAGGTTACATCATCCACCGTCTTGGAGGTTTGATTGACAGGCGGCCCAGGCTCAGCCTATCCGTCCCACCCCGAACTGCAGGCCCGCCTCCTGAGGGCGATCTCCCTTGTTCCATTGGCTTTTGGCGACGTCCATCAGCCAGGAGGTGACAATGGATGCCATGGCTGATTGGTGGACGTGGCTATCAGTCACCGGGAGCTACCTGTCAATCATTCTGGTTGTTACACTCCGTTCTGGGGATCAGCTGTTCCCCCTCCCCCACGTGCACACACACACACACACACACTCCATATAAAAAGTAGACCGGCTGGAAGCAGCTCTGAGTGGATCGCAGCAGAACAAGGGCAGGGCACGGGCGGTTGGAGCTCGTTTGTTCACCGGTAGCGACCAGCTGGCTTGCCGGATGGAGCCTAACACCGCTCCGTGCCCCGTCTGCCCGGCTTGGTATGGCAATAGCAGGTGGGTCCGCAAGTCCCGCAAGAAAGCCTCGGCCAACATCTTCCAGGACGTGGACCTGGGACAGATGCAAGCGCTGTTCAGGAAGAGTGGGGACGAGAACGCCGAGGAGCGGGCAAGGATCATCTGGGAGAAGGAGAAGCACGGGGACCAGGACATGGCACAGGCTCTGATGGAGCTCAAATCCAGGAAGACGCAGCTATTCTTCCAGCACCATAAAACTGGGGCAGAATTCCTGGGGCTGCTCTGGATGAAAGCCTTTAACAGACTGCGGTAATTATTTGCACTATTTTTAAAGAAAAGAAACTGGGGACCCTGTGCTTTCTATTTTAAAAACAACTACCTCAATTTCCCCCCAACGCATTTGCATCGCTTTGAAACCCGTGGCTTTTTTTTAACACACATTTCGTGTTTGTTTCTGCAATGTTTTTTATATATAAACATTCTCATCCATGTTCTCCCAGTATCAAGGATGGAGGAAAGGGTTCTGAGTACGAATCCAGCGGCAGCGTGGAACGATCGCAAAGGAGCAAGATTAAGCGAAAAAGACTAATTGCTAAGAAATCCTTCAGAAAACTGCTGTAAAACGAGGATTGTTGTTTATGGAGTCTGCTGCAAAATTCCTCGTCGTTAATTTGCACCAAATTAAACAAACAATTGACTGCAACTTGCTGGGAGATGAATCGACTGCATTTGTTTCGTTTCGGATATGAAACGTCTGTCTGTTCCGGCTTTGTAATTTTTTTTATTATTTAAAATTGAAACACTAAAAAAGTATCTTTTGGATGACCGATTACGTTCCGTTACATGTTTTCTGCATTTCAATAAATTTGTCAGAAAAAAAATTCAACGTATCTTGTGTGGCTCTTATTTTGGGGTCGGTGAGATGTAGGGGGAATTCTGCATCCCCCCCCCGAACATGAACGCGTTATCTGTTAAGTGTTAGGATCAAATTTGGAAAGTTTTCAACGTATCTTGTGTGGCTCTTATTTTGGGGTCGGTGAGATGTAGGGGGAATTCTGCATCCCCCCCCGAACATGAACGCGTTATCTGTTAAGTGTTAGGATCAAATTTGGAAAGTTTTTCAATCTTCTCATCACCCACCTGGCTTCGAGGTGTATGGGGTGGGGGGCGGGGAATGGTTTTTGCTCTAGTCCCAGAAGGAAAGGTGTAGGGGGAAATAAGCCAGTTCACCATTCTGTGCGCTATTTAGCAGGTGGACTAAGTCTTTGGGAGCACTCTGGTTATGTTAGGGTCCTACTTATCCCCATAGTACAGTTCCATTTGTAAAAATTAATTATTTATGTGGGTGGTTTTGGTAAGGCCTTCAGCACAGTCATCTACATTGCTGTCACCTGTAGGTCAGACCAGGTAAGGGTGCCTATTTAAAATCGAACATTTGAAATATATATTTACATCTGAACTATGTTCCTGTTCCACCATTCCATGAGACCTTGGCTGATTGGTGACTACTTGCCTTTATCCCTTAATACCTTTAAATAAAATGAAGAACTGCAGATGATAGAACTCTGAACCAAAAGCTGAAGTTCTGAAGGAGCATCCTGCACTGGAAACATGAACTCTGCATTCTCTCCATTGATGCTATCAGACCTGCTGAGTTTCTCCAATAATTTCTATTTTTGTTCCTTAACACCTTTGCTTAACATGAATTTATCTCAGGTTTAAAATTAACTCATCGAGCATCAACTGCTGCTTCTGGAAGAGAATTCCAAACCCTTTTGTGTGTAGAAGTTTTTCCTAACATCTCTCCTGAATGGGCTAGGCTTAATTTTTAGACTATGTCTCTGGTTGCAGAACTTCAAACCAGTTGAAATAGTTATATCTGTCCTGTCTTCCTGTAATTGTCTTGAAGACTTTGATCAAATCACCCTAGAACCTTCTAAATTCTACAGAAAACAGGCCTAATTTGTATAATCTCTCCTCATAACTTCTGAAGCCAAGCATCATACCAGCACTTGGCCAATATCCCCCTAAATCCTCACTATTCATATACCCATCTAGATGCCTTTTAAATATTGTAGTTATACCAGCCTCTACCACAGTCCTGAAGAAGGGTTACACCTAAAACTTCTCTATCTCCTGGTGCTGCCTGACTTGCTGTATTCTTCCAGCCTCCTGCCTGTCTACTTTGGATTCCAGCATCTGCGGTTTTTTGTCTCTCCACCACTTCCTCTGGCAGGTGGTTCCATACATGGACCATCCTCTGCGTGAAAAGGTTGTCCCTTCAGTCCCTTTTATAAAGAGTCATAGAGATATACAGCACGGAAACAGACCCTTTGGTCCAACCTAGTTAGGCCGACCAGCTATCCTAACCTAATCTAGTCCCATTTGCCAGCACTTGGCCCATATCCTTCCAAAGCCTTCCTAATCATATATCCATCCAGATGCCTTTTAAATGCAGTAATTGCACCAGCTTCCACCACTTCCTCTGGCAGCTCATTCTATAAACACACCACCCTCTGTGTGAAAAAGGTTCCCCCTTAGGTCCCTTTTATATCTTTTCCTTCTCAACCCAAACCTATGCCCTCTAGTAATGGACTCCCCCACCCCCAGAGAAAAGAATTTGCCTATTTATCCTATCCATGTCCCTCATGATTTTGTTAACCTCTATACGGTCACCCCTCAGCCTCCGATTCTCCAGGCAATACAGCCCCAGCCTATTCAGCATCTCCCTATAGCTCAAATCCTCCAACCCAGGCAACATCCTTGTAAGTTTCACAACATGCTTCTGATACGAAGGAGACCAGAATTGCACACAATATTCCAAAAGTGGCCTAGCCAATGTCATATACAGCTGCAACATGACCTACCAACTCCTATATTCAATACTCTGACCAATAAAGGAAAGCAGACCAAATCATCTGAAACCTTACGCCCTCTAGCTTTGGATTCCCCCACTCAAGACCTTGGCTATTCACCCTATCCACCCTCCATAAAAATCATGATTTTTATAATCTTCTATAAGATCACTCCCCAGCCTCCGATGTTCCAGGGAAAATAGCCTCAGTCTCTCCCTGTAGCTCAAACCGTCCAGCTCTGGCAACATCCTTGTAAATCTTTTTGACACCCTTTCAGTTTAACAACATATTTCCTGTAGCAGAGAGACTAGAGTTGAACACAGTATTCAAAAGTGTTCAGCTGCAATGTGACATCTTGTACTCAATGCACTGACCAACAGAGCTCAATGTCTTCTGCACTACCCTAGGAGAAAATGAGGACTGCAGATGCTGGAGATCAGAGTCAAAAGTGTGGTGCTGGAAAAGCGCAACAGGTCAGGCAGCATCCGAGGAGCAGAAGACCTGATGTTTCAAGCATAAGCTCTTCAGTGACTGTGTGTGATCTTTTGTTGAATTCAGTAGCATTTTAGGCATTCTGCATATCCATTTTTTTGTAGTGAGATATATAATCAAAACCATAAACAAACACTAGCTCAGTGGTTAGCACTGCTGCCACACAGTGCCAGGGACCCAGGTTTAATTCTACTTTTGGCCAACTGTCTGTGTGGGATTCAGCAAGAAGCCCAGCAATCACTTTCCTGGCTTCCCACAAGTTTCTGGGATACACCTGATCAGGTCCCAGGGATTTATCCATTGTTATGCATTTTAGGATGTCTAGCACCTCCTCCTCTATAATATGGACACTTTTCAAGATATCACTGGTTATTTCTCCAGGTTCTCTAGCTTTCATATCCTTCCTCACAGTAAAAACTGATGCAAAACACACATTTAGAATCTCACCCATCTCCTGCGGTTCCACACATAGGTGGCCTTGTTGATTTTTAAGGGGCCCTATTCTCTCCCAAGTTACTCTTTTGCCCTTAATGTATTTTGCCCTTAATGTAATTCTCCTTAACCCTATTTGCCAAAACTGTCTCATGTTCCCTTTTTGCCTGCCTGATTTCCCCCTTTGAGTATACTCCTACTGCCCTTATACCTCCTCAAGGGACTACTTGAAACCAGCTGTCTATATCTGCCATATGCCTCCTTTTTCTTGACCAGAGCCTCAACGTCTCTAATCACCCGGCATTCTAGCACTGCTGCCTCACAGCACCAGGGACCCGGCTTTGATTCAAGCCTGGGGTGACTGTCTATGTGGAATCTGCCTGTTGCACAATCTCCCTGTGTCTGCATTGAATTTCCTTCCGGTGCTCAGTCAAAGATGTGCAAGTTAGGTGGATTGGCCATGCTCAGTTGTACCATAGTGTGCAGGTTAGGTGGGATAGCTATGTGAAATGCAGGGATAGGGTCGGGGGTGAGTGTGGCTGGGATGTTCTTTGAAGGATCAAGGTGGACTTGATGAGCTGAATGGCCTGCTTCCACACTGTAGGGATTCTTCTATGATCATTCTCTACATCTACCAGCCTTGACCTTCAAGCTAATAGGAACATACTGCCTCTGGACTCTAGTTATTTCATTTTTAAAGAACTCCCACTTTCCAACTATACCTTTACCAGCAAATAGCCTCTCCCAATCAATTTTTGAAAGTTTTTGCATAATAGCATCAAAATTGATCTTATTCCAATTTAGAACTTTAACTTTTAGAATAGGTCTGCCTTTTTCCATAACTATTTTAAAACTAACAGAATTATGATCACTGGCCCCAAAGTGCTCCCCCACTAACACCTCAGTTACATGCCATGCCTTATTTCTCAAGAGAAGGTCAAGTTTTGTTCCTTCTGTAGTAGGTTCATCCACATGCTGAACAAGAAACTTTCATTATATGCAGTTAACAAATTCCCTTCCATCCTTGTGTGGCGTAGAACTGCCAGCCTAGATCAATTGGGCTGAATAGCCCCATTTTGGGCTCCAGCAAAGATATAACAGTCTATGACATACCTGTGAAGTGCATGGTGTTGTGTTGCTGGAAACACTGCAGACAATTCACACATGCCAAGCATCCACAAATAGCAATCTCATAATGACCAGATAATCAGTTTTTATGGCATGGTTAAGGGAAAATATTAAATCTGCTTAAACATTAAAAGCTGATGAATAATAAATTAATTTTATTATCCAATGTTGGCTAGGATTTCCTCAAAATAGTATCACGGCATCTTTTACATCCGCTTGAGTGGGTATATGGAGCCTCAGTTTAACAACTCATCTGAAAACTGGCAGTCCAACAGGGCAGCACATAGAAAACATTATTCAGTACCTTTCCTAGGTGTTTGATGGGGACAGCGCAGGGAGACCTTTGCTCTGCATCTAACCCCTTGCCCATTCTGCCCTAAAAGCATACGATAGAGTCAGTGTAGAGGTAGCTTTACTCCATATCTAATCCCTTGCTGTACCTGTACTGGGAGTATTTGATGGGAACAGTGTAGAGAGCGATTTACTCTGTATCTAACCCTGAGCTTAATCTTTCCTGAGAGTATTTGAAGAGGACAGCGTAGTTAGAGCTTTATTCTGTACCTAACCCTATTCTGTACCTGTCCTGGGAGTGTTGGATGGTGACAGTGCTGAAGAAGCCTTACTTTCAATTTAAAATTGGAGAGGAAGCTTTGCTCTCTATCTAACCCCATGCTGTACCTATCCTGGAGCATTTGATGAGGACATTATCCGGGTAACTTTACTTTGTATCTAACTCTGATCCTGTCCTGGGAGTGTTTAATGAAGACAATTTGAAGTGATCTTTACTTTCAGTGTATAAGAACAAAAAACAAAGAACAGTACATCACAGGAACAGGCCCTTCGGCCCTCCAAACCTGCATCAACACATTTTGCCCTTCTATACTAAAACTGTCTTCTGTATCCCTCAATTTCCTTCCTATTCATGTATTCGTCCAGGTGCTTCCGGGTCCAGAGGATGTTTTATTCTGTGTCTAACCTAATGTTGTCCGTATCCTGGACTGTTTGATGGAGACAGTATAGAGGTAGCTTTGCTCTGTATCTAACCCTGTGCTGTCCCTGTCCTGGGAGCATTTGATGGGCTTTTGCCCGATAAATCAATTCTCCTGCTCCTCGGATGCTGTGATTTTCCAGCACCACACTCTCGACTCTAATCTCTGGCAGCTGCAATCCTCATTTTTGCCACAGTGTCAAGGGGCACTACATTTAGTTTAAAAAGAGTAGACAAAGCTGTACTCTGTATCTTATTCCATGCTGTTGCTCTTCTGGGAATGTTTGATGGGGAATAGTATAGTGTTTACTTTACTTTCAGTTTAAAACAGCAGAGGAAGGTTTAATTTCACTTTTTAAAATGCAGAAAGAGCTTTATCCTATAACTAACATTGTGCTGTCTCTGTCCTAGGTGTATTGATGGGGCAAGTGGAGACAGAGCTTGACTGTCAATTTTAAAGAGAAGAGTGAGCTTTACATTGAATCTAACCCCATGCTGTACCCTGCCCTAGGAGTGTTTGATGAGTATAGTGTCAAGGAAACTTAACTTTCAGTTTGCCAGCATTTATTACCCATCTCTAATAACCCTTGAGAACGTGGTGATGAGCTGCTTTCTTGAACACTTGCTGTACAGGTTTCCCTGAGGAAAGAAATTCTAGGATTTTGGCCCAGTGACACTGAAGGAACAGTGATATCTTTCCAAGTCACTCTGTCTTTCTAGATGGACGTGGTCGTGGGTTTGGAAGGTGCTTGCTGAGGATTTTTGGTGAATGTTTGCAGTGCATCTTACAGATAGTACATACTGCTAATGCTGAACTGCAATGGTAGAGGGAATGAATGCTGATGGATATGGTGCTAATCAAGCAGGCGACTTTGTCCTGGATGGTGTCAAGCATCTTGAGTGTTATTGGAAGTGCATTCATCCAGGCAAGTGGAGGGTATTTCATCACACTCCTAACTTGCATATAGTGGAAAAAAAAGGGATATGGCTAAATTAAAAACCTGTGGAAGTACAAGAGAGTGAAGTTGCCAAACCATGGAAGAAGAACCCTGTCGAGACAGTGGAAGATTAGATTAGATTAGATTCTCTATAGTGTGGAAACAGGCCATTTGGCCCAACAAGTCCACATCGACCCTCCGAAGAGCAACCCACCCAGATCCATTTCCCTCTGACTAATGCACCGAACACTAAGGGCAATTTAGCATGGCCAATTCACCTAACCTGCACATCCTGGATTGTGGGAGGAAACCGGAGCACCTGGAGGAAACCCAATCAGACATGGGGAAAATGTGCAAGGAGCACTGAAAGAAAATGCATTCAAATGCAAAATATATTTCTTTAATTCAGCAAATAGTAGTATAGGGATAAAGTGAATGGTAATTGAGAAATAATATGAAAGGAATTCTGATTTTCTTTGGGGAGGGTGATAAGAGGAATCTATGGTTCCCAAAACAGACCACCATTCAGTCTGTGTCTGCCATGGGCTTATTAGTTGAGGCTGTTTACTGTGAATAGTCAACACCTCTGTCGTGTTTGTACCATGTGATTACTACGATGGGAGAATCAGATGGGCCTGACTTATTTATCATTTAAAGTTCCTATGACTATTAAAAGGAAATAGGACTTTTATTAGAAAATACTCAAGCAATTTCTTTCTAAGTCTGGCATTAAGAGCAGGCATAGTTCATTCAACTCCTCAAACCTTTGCACAATTCAATTACAACTTCTCAAACTTATCCACAATTCAGTTACAGCATAGCAGAATTTATTTATCTCTGTTCCTTATCTCGCAATACACTTACTCAACAAAAATAACTGCATAACACCAACTTGCATTGTGATCTGCAATCAACCAATAAAACAATCAACAAGACAGCACCAGTTTACTCAGTGAAATACTTATGTCTCCCTTACTTATAAATTGAAGGCACTTGTTGATATGCTGGAAATTATCAAGCGGTTTAAGCAAAAACAATAAATTACAAATTTGAAAACAACACAGGTAAGGAATTTACGAGTTTGAGCAAGAGATTAGAGAAAAGTGAAATTCCAAACAGTACAACGGACACAATGAAAAATTCCTTGAGAAGGTTGTTGATTCAAGACACCTTTAAAAAGGAACAAACTACATCATTGTTAAAAGAAGATGGCTGAGGGTACGGATACATTACCATGGCAAAGTACAGAGTAACCATGACAAAATACAGCAGATGTTAGAAACCTGAAATAGAAACAGAATACACTAGAATTATACAGCAGGTCAGGTAGCATCTTTGGACAGCAAAACAGAGTTAATGTTTCACATTGATGAAATGTTGAGAAATTAGCCTGAATTTTTGCAGTAATAATAACGATAAAACTGTCAACCTTAACTGTCATGGTTTCTTTGAAATTAGAAGGTGCTTCTGAAGTTCACAAATGTTATTGTAATGCAGAAGATGTTGTCAGCAATTTATTCACAATATTGAAGACATCACTGAGTTGATGAAAATTTTCCCGATTCATCGCAGCGAAATACCATTTAAAAAGTTGCACTTTGTTGAATGAGGAGTAACTGGGTTTTTAATGTTTATAAGTATAGGGGCTCTTGAGTATCCACAAGTGATTTCTTGAATATCTGAAGGTACTATCCATCTGGCGTCATTAACTTGTTTGTCTGATAACTCTTGTCTCTTTCTACCTTACAGTTTATAACATTAATTTACAATTTTTTTCTGTTGCCAGTGCTCCTTGTGAACCTCATTTTCAAAAATAAGCCCAAATATTTATTCAGTGTTCCAGCCATATCAATATAATCACCAATAAACACAGAGAATGCTGGAGAAACTCAGCAAGTCTGGGAGCAATTGTACAGAAAATGTGCATCTGGTCCATCCTTGACAATTTCCTTGACTTCAGTGCTCCTATTTCTGAGGATAGGTTGCACACCAATATCCATTACACGCCAACCTTATTACCTCAATTATTCGTGTTATACGTTAATGATCTGGATGAAGAAACTGAGGACATTGTTGCTAGGTTTGCAGATGACACAAAGATAGATGGAGGAACAAGTAGTGTTGAGGAAGTGGTAGTGGTGGTGGTCTCATTAAAATTGACAGAATGCTGCAAAGCCTGGATAGAGTGGACATGGAGAAGATATTTCCACTAGTAGGTGACTCTGGGATCCGAGGGCACAGCCTCAGAATGAAGGTGCCGCCCTTTAGAACTGAGACAAGGAGGAATTTCTTCAGCCAAGGTGGGTAATCTGTAGAACTCATAGCTACTGAAGACTGTGGTGGCCAAGTCATTAAGTATATTTAAGACAGAGATAGGTTCTTGATTAGTAAGGGGTTCAAAGGTTATAGGGAGAAGGCAGGAGACTGGGGTTGAGAAACATATCAAACATGATTGAATAGCGGAACAGATTTGGTGGGCCTAATGGCCTAATTCTGTTCCTATATCTTATGGTCTTATGGCCCCATCATCTTAATGATCAGATCAAACATGAGCTCATTCAATGGGGGACCAGATGGGCTGAATGATCTACTTCTGCTTTACCGTCTTACAATCTTATTAATTCACCTTTTAAGATCGGTACAACTTTCTGTTTTTTATAAATTATTTCATGTCATATTTCTTCTTTGTCTATTAAATTGTATTTTCAACGACTTTTCAAACATCCCTTTTTAATATTCTTTCTTTTACACGAAATTTGAGGCAGAAATAGACCATTCGGCCTGACAGATCTATGTCAGTTTTTATGCTCCACAGAAGCTGCCCCCCACCATTCTTCATTTAATACCATCAACACTTTCTTCTATTTCTTCCACCGTTATGCATTTATCTGGCTTCCCCTTACATGTATCTTAATTTTACTGTCATTTCTAAATTCATTTTTACTTTAGATTTAATTATTCTCTATTCTTTAACTGTGGCATTTCATTTATGGTCAGCGTGTTCTTATTTTTTAGTGGAAAATACTTCTATTGAACCATTCATCAAATATTAACCACTGCTATCTATTTCTTCATCATGTTTTTCACCAGCCTATATGTCCAACCTCCATCCTCAATCCTTACAGTCGTTTCTATCTTCAATCTATTACAGTAGTCTTTGTACTATCTGCATCTCTTATCATTATCTTGAACCTTAACCACTATTTCCTGGATTGTTATCCAACTCTTACTGTTCTTATCTAATTAGGCTGTTTTCCTGATACAGGAGAAAGTGAGGACTGCAGATGCTGGAGATCAGAGCTGAAGAGTGTGGTCCTGGAAAAGCACAGTCGGTCAGGCAGAAACCGAGGAGCAAGAAAATCGGCGTTTCAGGCGTAAGACCCTGAGAAGGGGTTATGCCTGAAACGTCAATTCTCCTGCTTCTTGGATGTTGCCTGACCGGCTGTGCTTTTCCAGCACCACACTATTCAACTCCTTCCCCGATACAGCATCCTGTAAGGCTTCCTCCTATGCGGAACACTCAACATATTGGGTTAGCAAGGGGTCTTTCAGCTTCTATCAGAATGATTTTCTTTCCCTTTGTCACTCTGTTTTTATGCCGCATAACTCATTATTATTTGTAAAGTAGAATCCTTCCTCTAAATTTTAATTTAAATTGATTAATCAGTCTTGTGCCCCTACTCAGGAAGAGTTTTATTGACTTTGGGATGTCCGACAATGTTCTACAGCTGATGATGTATCTTTGAAACCTGGTCCTCCTGTCAATATTGAAGCTATGGCAGCCATTTATATGTGGTAAACATCTACAAGCAGCAATGTGATAAAATAATCATACATTCTAGTGATATTGGATGAGATATAAATATTGGCTATGATGCCAGAAATAACTTCCCTGCCCTTCATTGAAATAGTGCCATGAGAGGGCAAAAAAGTATTTAGTTTAACATCTCATCTGAAAGATAATGGATGGGATCTTATAGGCTTCTAAGTAACCGAACAAAAAGTCCAGCAGGGCTAATTTTGATGTCGTGAGCATCTCGCTCCATGACATGGTGCGTTTCTCACTAGGCAGGGGTGAATTGCCAATTAAGGGTGTTTGTTGTTTGCTAAACACCTTGTTAACATCTCAATTCACCTCATTAATATTCGGCCTCTATCTTATCAAATATGGCATACAAGCTAGACGTTGAGAAAATTTGGCATGAGAGCCAATGCAGGTGTCTGTGGCGATTTCAGCTGTCCGTTTGCTCCAAAGGGCTTCCATGTTGGACACCGGGCACCAACGTCTCAGGGCATGCTCCAGGGGCACTGGTCACATGCACCCCACATCCACAAACACTGGCATCTGACATGTGCCATCCTCTAAGAACCTTCATGACATATCTCCGATCCACTTCTAGTACACTTCTGTTCTTCACTGCTGCACCTCGATCTACACTATTATTTGTAATGCTGCAACAAGGGCACTGTGCAATGAAGACACATGCACCCAGCTCAAGAACTAGGCCAGGCAATATCTCCAGGCTCTTTGCTTGTTCTCAGAGCACTCACTCATTCCGGGTAAACCTGGATTCTTGCCTTGTCATGTCGTTTTGCATTTCACCCCCTCAGCCAGAAATACCAGGCTCATGTAGGAGGAAATTACTGCAGCTACTGGAATCTGTACTGAAAACAAAAAAATGCTGGAGATCATAGCATCAGGGAGCACCCATGGAGAGAAAACAAACTAATGTTTTGAGTCCAGATGACTCTTCATCACAGTTGACATGAAGTGTGGAAGGTGCAGCATTTATGCTGGGACGGGAAGAAGTAAACTTGTCATGTCTGTAAACAGGCCTCAGTCAAGTCAACTGCATTCAGGTAGTCCCAGCACGGTCAACAACAGCCTCTGATATTAGCCGGTAGCCTTGGACATGGTCAGGCGGCCACTAGTGGCAGTCAGAGTCAGCTTGCATGCCACTTTGCTCTGCTATATTGGAGACTGCTTTCCACCTGGAGAGGCAGGTATTAAGGGAGATGAAAGTGGATGGTGCAGTTATTACTGTGGGTGCAGGTGGAGGGGGTGTCCTGAGTGAGTGAATAGGCAGCACAAAGGGCTTGCAGGGTTCGTGATATCGGGGGCTGGGGTGGGCGACAAAGTGAGGGAAGATGTTGCATGTAATAGAGTGGGAGAGCATGAATCCTACATAGGATATAGGTACAGTAGAGGAGATAGAGTGAGTGTGTCATAAGCCATGGCACCTCCACTGGCAGAGAGGAGAAGGTCATTGACCTCCTTCCTAAAATGCTGTGCCATTCCTCCAGATGTTGAAATTGCTTTAACCCCGTTGATAACCTCGGACGAGGCTGGGCTGTTCTGCTGTAGTGGCCTTCACTGCTGGTACTGGGGAAGAGGAAATTCAGTCTGTATACCACACCAGGTGCTTCAGATCTCTGCCTGCAAAACCTGAAGGCAATATCCCTCATCAGTTATTTTCAGGTAAAGCAGGGAGCCAGTTTCCTCCATCTGTCTTTTTCAGGGAACCATCAGGAACTATATATGGTGGGAACTTGCTCTGAGTAAATTGACTACTGGATTTCCAATGTTATTCCATTGGCTGTGAAGTACTGCTGCATTGTACATAAATACAAGTTTGTTTTTTCACTGTTCCCCACTGTGCCTCAGTCTCTCTCATTAATTCCACATTAATCCGAACAGGAATTTGAAGCTCCCAAGACACTTAGAAAGGCATCCATTTACTTAACTGCCCAACATCATTCCCTTTTCTTTCCAAAAGGTATCTTTCAGAAAAGTGAAAGAGTGAAATTGTCATTTAAGTACTTCTAGATCAGTTTAAATAATGAGAAAGTGCCAAATTTTCATATTTAAGCTCTTCCCCCAAAAACATTGCTAGGAGGAAGAATGTTAGCTGGTTAGTTATAATGAAACCAAGTTGTTCTAGATTGTGGTGAAAGGCCCCCTGCAAAACTACATCTGCTTTAAATACTTCTCATGTAGAAGCACTGCACTCAAATTCCCGGCTAACATCTCTGACTCACAGTCAATGTGCACTTATTTACTCACTTCCTAAGTCAATTTTTCCACAGTTTATTCGTGTTCTAGTAAACGCATTCGTTGAATTTTTGGAAAAACATAAACAAAGTCATTGACCAAGAGCATCATCCCTATAATGACATCAATGTATCCATGAACAACTGAAAGCAGCCAAATAAACAGAGACATAAAAGCATTCAATCAGATTTGGAACTGTGGCTTCAAGCCAGGGAATTTCCTGCATTGAGCATTGGTCAGGGCTGAACTAAAATGGATAGCATAGCTCCAAATGATGCTCCTCTGACTATGCAGCGGTCATTACTGCATTGAGAGCATCAATGTAAAATATGGATTTAAATTCTGGGGTAGAATTTGATTCTATGAGTTTGCTGCCTCTAATCCAAGCATGTTCTACAATGATGAAAACATAAAGTATCTGACACACCCAAGCAAGTTAACCAGCTATTCGACTTCCTCAGTGACTAAGCAGGTGAAGAAGCATGGCAACTTGACTCTGTAAGCTAAGATACAGCAGTCTCAAATTTTGATCTTAAGGTTCTTGATCCTGATATCTTTCTAATAGCCCCTGCTTCTAGGGTGTGTCTCTGTGTATGAACAACATAAATCTAAGAAAGGTTCAGCTGGGATGCCCTCTACTGTCCAAAACCTGTCAGATTTGCTGCATAGTCAAGGGAGTTCCAGACTTGAAGATTTTATAGAGTCATAGAGTTATACAGCACAAAAACAGACTCTTCGGTCCAACTCGTCTGCACCGACCAGACATCCCAAACTGAGATAGTCCCATTTGCCAGCATTTGGACCATATCCCTCTAAACCCTTCCTATTCATACACCCATCCAGATGCCATTTAAAGGGGTGGCACGGTGGCTCAGTAGTTAGCACTGCTGCCTCACAGCACCAGGGTCCCAGGTTCAATTCCTGTGTGGAGTTTGCACATTCTCCCTGTGTCTGCGTGGGTTTCTTCCGGATGCTCCGGTTTCCTCCCACAGTCACAAAGATGTGCAGGTTAGGTGAATTGGCCATGCTAAATTGCCCATAGTGTTAGGTGCTAGTGTTAGGTGCATTAGTCAGAGGGAAACGGGTTTGGGTGGGTTACTCTTCAGAGGGTCGGTGTGGACTTGTTGGGCCGAAGGGCCTGTTCCGCACTGTAGGGAATCTAATCTAATCTAAAATGTTACAATTTACCCACCTCTACCACTTCCTCTGACAGCTTGTTACATACACAAACTGCTTCCTGTGTAAAACAGCTGACCTTCATATTCTTTTTTAAATCTTTCAGCTGTCACATTAAAAATATGCTCCCTAGTTTTCAACACCCCACCCTAGGGAAAAGACCCTTGTCATTCACTGTATCTATTCCCCTCATGATTTTATAAACCACTGTAAGGTCACTCCTCAACTTCCTGCACTCAGCAAAAAAGTCCCAACTTTTCCAGTCTATTTTTATATTTCAAACCCTCCATTCCCAGCAACATAGTCATAGACTCATAGAGTTGTACAGCATGGAAACAGACCCTTCAGTCCAACTCACCCACACTGACTATAGAGTCATAGAGTTGTACAGCATGGAAACAGACCCTTCGGTCCCAACTCATCCATGCCAACCAGATATCCTAAATTAAGCTAGTCCCGTTTGCCAGCACTTGCCCCATATCCCTCCTTCCTATTCATACACCCACCCAGATGCCTTTAAATGTTGCAATTGTACCAGCCTCCACCACTTCCTCTGGCAGCTCATTCCATACATGCACCTCCCTCTGCGTTAAAAAGTTGCTCTGAGGTCCCTTTTAAATCTTTCCCCTCTCACCTTAATCCTATGCTCTCTAGTTCTGGACTCCCCCACCCCAGGGAAAATACTTTGTCTATTTACCCTATCTATGCCCCTCATGATTTAATAAACCTCTATAAGGTCACCCCTCAGCCTCTGATGCTCCAGGGGAAACAGCCCCAACCCATTCAGCTTCTCCCTATAGCTCAAACCCTCCAAACCTGGCAACATGCTTGTAAATCTTTACTGAACCTTTTCAAGTTTCACAACATCCTTCCTATATGAGGGAGACCAGTATTCCAAAAGTAGCCTAACCATTGTCCTGTATAACCTCAACATAACATTCCAACTCCTATACTCAATGCTCTGACCAATGAAGAAAAGCGTGCCAAACACCTTCTACACCCACTCCATCCACCTGCGACTCCACTTTCAAGGAATTGTGAACCTGCACTCCTCAGTCTATTTGTTCGGTGACACTCTCCAGGACCCTGCCATAAACTATTTCAACCCTGCCCTGGTTTGCCTTACCAAAATGCAACACCCCGTATTCATCTAAAGTAACCTCCATCTGCAACTCCTTAGGCCATTTTCTGCAATAAATATGTCCATCTTGAATTGTTTATGTGTAGAATAAAAGGCTGGGAGGAAATGTTATCTAGAATCAGACCGGAATCAATTGAGAGGTTCAGGGATTTATATATTGAAAAATAAATCCCCAAAATTTAGTGACAGACTGTAATCTAATTGAGGCATTTGGATTCTAGGGGTGGCACGGTGGCTCAGTGGTTAGCACTGCTACCTCACAACGCCAGGGACCCAGGTTTGATTCCAGCCTCGGGTGACCGTCTGTGTGGAGTTTGCACATTCACCCCATGTCGGCATGGGTGTCATCCGGGTGCTCTGGTTCCCTCCCACAATTCAAAGATGAGCTGGTCAGGTGAATTGGCCATGCTAAATTGCTAGGTAAAAACAATGACTGCAGATGCTGGAAACCAGATTGTGGTGCTGGAAGAGCACAGCAGTTCAGGCAGCATCCGAGGAGCAGTTGCCCTAGTGTTAGGTGCATTAGTTGGGGTAAATTTAGGGTGGGTTACTCTTTGGAGGGTTGGTGTGGACTTGCTGGGCCGAAGAGCCTGTTTCCACACTGTAGGGAATCTAATCTATAGAAAACCAGAATCAGTTCCAGACTGGAATCCAATCACGGTGACCATCTGATCGGTTGCAGTTAACAACACTATTGCTTTTAACACATTGGAATGCAATGATAAGGTTCCCTGGCATCCTGCCAAATTATCATACTAATCATTTCCTGTTATTTTCACTGAATGTTTCCAAAGTCCTTTTTTCATAATTTGCCTGTTGCTTAATGGAAGAGTCAGAGCCAGAATCAGGATATACCATCCAAGCTAATGACGCATGACAACGTTTGCCATGAGCTGTGCTTTTTATTGGAAAGGGCAGCGAGCTTGGCACCCAATTACTCCAGGAAAACAGGGTCAAGAAAGTTAACCAAAGGTCGATTGTAGTCAGTGAGCAATAGGTTACCTCCGCAACTGGCAGGAGTCCAACTGCAATCATAAAACAGTATCCTTTTAGTTTTGCAAGTCAATGGTCACTACCACCTTCGCGTTTCACATCATATCCGGATATTTAATTAACCTCACTGCTGAAGCAAATAGGAATTTTTCTAGCACATATACTTGCTCAGCATTATCATTTAGAAGTCAACTGACGCAGAGTCAATAAGATTAGTAGCATTTGTCAAACGTTAAAGGTCTACATGTTAAGCAACAATACAGTGTTATAATCACTTTATGTTGCTTTCACACGAGCATGGTAATGTGAAAGCAGTCCAAACTGGAAACTTTAGATAGATAGATAGATAGATGTCTATCAGCATTTGAAATTTTGGGAGGGATCTTCCCAAACCCTTGGCTACGGTGAGAAACTCGGGAAAATCATTTGAAATGTTGAATAAGGCTATTCTCAATGATGAAGGATCAAACGTTTATAGGTGCGCCATCGAGACCATTCTGTCTGGATGTATTACTACCTGGTATGGCAACTGTACCATTTAAGATCGGAGATGGTTACAGAGAGTAGTAAACTCAGCCCAGACAATCACAAAGGCCAACCTCCCAGCTATAGAATCCATCTACCGCTGTCAAGGAAAGGCTGTTAGCATTCTCAAAGATCCATCCCACCCTGGCAATGCTTTTCTACAACCTCTCCCATCGGGGAGAGGGTACAGAAGCCTGAACACATCCACTAGATGGTTTCAAAACAGTTTCTAGCCCACTGTTGTTAGAATACTGAATGGACTCACAAAATCTTAACATTCTCCTGTCCTGTTTTTTTGTTTTTCCTGCTATTTACCTATTATTTACTTATCTATGCTACTTAACTTTGAGATCTGCCTGTATTGCTCAGTACATGTGACAGTAAATTCAATTCAATTCAATTCAACTCAATACGTTGCATTTTCTAACCCAGTCCCAAATGTCAAGATGGGATTCTTGCTTATGAGTGGGCCAGGCCTATTAAGAGGGATTATTGCTCATTAGCACCCTCATTATTTCTTAGTCTTGCTTTATTAATCTGAACTTTCCCATTCTTCCAACTGCCGGAAAGAAACCAGAAGCCGGGAATTCCTGACATGAAAGTCAGCATAGATACCAGGTAACTCCAGTACGCTGTTTGTTCCTCTGGATCTCCACTTTAGATAACCAGCACCAGCGTTACAGAGCAGCAATTCAACACACTTCCTGACCTTGGACCTTGGCATCCAACACGTAAAGGCCTCACCACAGATTTATGACACAGCTCTAATCCACCTGCGGCATACCTCTGCACTTAATAGCACGCCAACAGTTTTCAATACAATACTAGATCAAAAAGACCATAAGATATAGGAGCAGAAGAAGGTCATTCAGCTCATCGGGTTTGCTCTGTCATGCAATGAGATCATGGTTTTCTCAACTCCAGTCTCCTGTCTTTTCCCTATAATCCTGATTAAAAATCTGTCATTTCATTTTTCATATTATTGAATACAAATTTCACTACCTGCCATGGTTGGATTGAAACCCATGTCCCCAGAACAATGGCCTGGGGTTCTGGATTACTAGTTCAGTAATACAACCGATAGACCACCTTCCCTTAAAAGTTACATAGAAGATTGCAGGGTGTGTGTCTCAGTCTGTCTGGACTCAGTTAATTCCAGCCCTGTAGGCACTACAGTTGCTTCCATTATTTTTGGGTCAGCGAGAAGGCTTCCACATCAATGTAGTGACACCTGTCCTTTAGCTGCATGGCACAGAAGAAGACTTCTGTCCTCCAACTGAACAGAACACATAGGTACATAAGAAAGACTTGCCTTCACATAGTTTGCTTTATAACTGCAGGATATCCAAAAGTGCTTCACAACCCCTTGACATTCAGTGGTGTCACTAACACTGAATTCTTCACTATCAAAATGCTGGGGTTAACATTGACCAGAAACTGAACTGAACTAGACATGTAAGTACTATTGCTACAACAGGCTAGGAATCCTTAAGGGGGCTAACTCACCTCCTGACTCCCCAAAGCCTATCCACGAGAAGACACAAGTCAGGAGTGTGATGCAATATTACCCACTTGTGTTGATGAGTGCAGCTCCAACAACACACAAAAAGTCACCTGTTTTTTAGTGCTGAAGGGGAATCATATTTGATAAAAAAAAATATTTTGACTGTTTCTTTTTCCACAG
This sequence comes from Chiloscyllium plagiosum, assembly GCF_004010195.1. Taxonomy (NCBI): domain Eukaryota; kingdom Metazoa; phylum Chordata; class Chondrichthyes; order Orectolobiformes; family Hemiscylliidae; genus Chiloscyllium; species Chiloscyllium plagiosum. The sequence goes on along the minus strand of NC_057731.1, from coordinate 47,254,314 downwards.
ACACTGCCAAACCTGCGGAGTTTTTCCAACGTGGTCTGTTTGTATTTGTGATAAGAGGTGTTTTGATAAAGTTAATAGAGAGAAAAAATTTCCACTCGCAGGAAGGTCACATTCTATGAAATGCATTCATGTGACGCAAAAAAACACTTAGAATGGGATATCTTGCTTTGCTATCCATTTAACACCATCTGAGATGTCGAGTGGAGAAGCGTGGGGTATGTAGAAAATGTGAAAGACTGTGGAAACAGAATGATTGAATACTTTTATATAGAGATGGAAATTGAGGTAAATAGGTTCTTGTGTGATAATGGAATCAAAGGGTAGCTGAGATTATGGAATTTAAATACAGTCAGATCAGCCATAATCTATTGAATGGTGGCGAGGCTCAAGGGATTTAATGGCCTACTCCTCTCCTAGTTTGTATGGTCAAATTTGTAGATTTAAGGTAGTTCGCAAAAGAATCAGAGGCAAAACAAAGTTGAAGTTTTATAAAACAAAATAATACAACATTGGTTTGCTTGAAGACAATAGAACAATGGAATAATGAAGGCCATTCGCTTCATCATGTCTACGCAGACTCCTTAAAAAGGCTATGCAATTAATTCCAATCCCTTCTCTTTCCCCAGATCCCTACAAAATGGCTTATTTTGGCCATAAATCCTCTTTTGAAAGTGCCCATTGAATCAGTTTCCATTGCGCTTTCAAGCATCTCATTCCAGATCATAGCACAGAGTCACAGACTCATAGAGATGTACAGCATGGAAACACACCCTTCAGTCGAACTTGTCCGTGCCAACCAGATATCCCAACCCAATCTAGTCCCACCTGCTAGCACCCGGCCCAAATCCCTCCAAACCCTTCCTATTCATATACCCATCCAAATGCCTCTTAAATATTGCAATTGTACCAGTCTCCACCACTTCCTCCGGCAGCTCATTCCATACACGTACCACTCTCTGCGTGAAAACGTTTGCCCCCTAGGTCCCTTTTATATCTTTCCCCTCTCACCCTAAACCTATGTCCTCTAGTTCTGGACTCCGTCACCCCAGAAAAAGACTTTGTCTATTTTACCTATCCATGCCCCTCATAATTTTGTAAACCTCTATTAGATCACCCCTCAGCCTCCGACGCTCCAGGGAAAACAACCCCACTCTGTTCAGCCTCTCCCTATAACTCAAATCCTCCAACTCTGGCAACATCCTTGTAAATCTTTTCTGAACCCTTTCAAGTTTTACAACATCTTTCCAATAGGAAGGAGACCCGAATTGCACGCAATATTCCAACAGTGGCCTAACCAATGTCCTGTACAGCTGCAACATGGCCTCCCAACTCCTGTACTCAATACTCTGACCAATAAAAGAAAGCATACCACCCTCTGTCTTCTACCTTTGAGCTGGTTCTGTATCCAAATGGCTAGTTGCTCCTTTAATCCGTGAGATCTAACCTTGCTAACTAGTCTACCATGGGGAACATTGTCGAATGCCTTACTGAAGTCCATATAGATCACATCTACTGCTCTGCCCTCATCAATTCTCTTTGTTACTTCTTCAAAAAATTCAAACAAGTTTGTGAGACATGATTTCCCACGCACAAAGCCATGTTGACTATCCCTAATCAGTCCTTGCCTTTCCAAATACATGTACATCCTGTCCCTCAGGATTCCCTCCAACAACTTGCCTACCACCGACATCAGGCTCACTGGTCTATAGTTCCCTGGCTTGTCCCTACTACCCTTCTTAAAGAATGGCACAACGTTAGCCAACCTCCAGTCTTCCGGCACATCACTTGTGACTATCGACGATACAAATGTCTCAGCAAGGAGCCCAGCAATCATTTCTCTAGCTTCCCACAGAGTCCTAGGGTACACCTGATCCACCTTTATGCATTTCAAGACATCCAGCACTTCCTCCTCTGTAATATGGACATTTGGCAAGGTGTAACCATCTATTTTGCTACTTTCCAAATCTTCCATGTTCTTTTCCACAGTAAATACTGATGCAAAATACTCATTTAGCATCTCCCCCATGTTTTGCCGCTCCACACAAAGGCCGCCTTGCTGATCTTAGAGGGGCCCTATTCTCTCCCGAGTTACCCTTTTGTCCTTAATGTATTTGTAAAAACCCTTTGGATTCTCCTTACCTCTATTTGCCAAAGCTGTTTCATATCCCCTTTTTCCCCTCCTGATTTCCCTCTTAAGTATACTCCTTCTGCCTTTATACTCACCTAAGGATTCACTCGATCTATCCTGTCTATACCTGACATAGCTTCCTTCATTTTCTTAACCAAACCCTTAATTTCTTTAGTCATCCAGCATCCCCTATACCTACCAGCCTTCCGTTTCACCCTAACAAGAATATACTTTCTCTGGATTCTAGTTACCTCATTTCTGAAGGCTTCCCATTTTCCAGCCATCCTTTTACCTGCAAACATTTGTCCCCAATCAGCTTTTGAAAGTTCTTGCACAATACCATCAAAATTGGCTTTACTCCAACTTAGAACTTCAACTTTTAGATCTGGTCTATCCTTTACCATCATTATTTTAAATCTAATAGAATTTATGGTCGCTGGCTCCAAAGTGTTCCCCCACTGTCATCTCAGTCACCTGCCCTGCCTTATATCCCAAGAGTAGGTCAAGTTTTGCACCTTCTCTAGTAGGTACATCCACATACTGAATCAGAAAATTGTCTTGTACACACTTAACAAATTCTTCTGCTTCTAAACCCTTAACACTATGGTAGTCCTAGTCTATGTTCGGAAAGTTAAAATCCCCTACCATAGCCACCCGATTATTCTTATAGATAGCTGAGATCTCCTTCCAAGTTTGTTTCTCAAGTTCCCTCTGACTATTGGGGGGTCTATAATACAATCCCATTAAGGCGATCATCCCTTTCTTATTTCTCAGTTCCACCCAAATAACTTCCCTGGATGTATTTCCGGGAATATCTTCCCTCAGCACAGCTGTAATGCTATCCCTTATCAAAAATGTCGCTCTCCCTCCTCTCTTGCTTCCCTTTCTATCCTTCCTGTAGCATTTGTATCCTGGAACATTAAGCGTTTCTGTAATTGCTATGATATCCCAGTCCCATGTTTCTAACCATGCCCTGAGTTCATCTGCCTGCCCTGTTCAGCCCCTTGAATTGAAATAAATGCAGTTTAATTTATTAGTCGCACCTTGTCCCTGCCTGCCCTGACTGTTTGACTTGTTTCTGTTCTCAACTGTACCTGTCTCAGCTTGATCTCTTTCCTCACTATCTTCCTGGGTCCCAGACAGACAGACACATACACACACACACCCTACTACTGTAAATCCTCCCAGCAGCTCTAGCAAATTTCCCTGCTAGTACATTAGACCCCTTCCGATTCAAGCGCAATCCTTCCTTCTTGTACAGGTCACTTCTACCCCAAAAGAGATTCCAATGGTCCAAAAATGTGAATCCTTCTCCCATACACCAGCTCCTCAGCCACACATTCATCTGCTCTATCCTCCTATTCCTGCCCTCACTAGGTCATAGCACCGGGAGTAATCCAGATATTACTACTCTTGAGGACCTCCTTTTTAAATTCCTGACTAACTCTCTGTAATCTCCTTTCAGAATCTCAATCTTTTTCCTTCCTATGTCATTGGGGTTCCAATATGGACAATGACCTCTTGCTAGCCCCTCTCCCCCGTAAGAACATTGTGCACCCACTCTGAGGCATCCTTAATCCTGGCACCAGGGAAGTAACACACTATTCTGATTTTTTGCTGCTGGCCACAGAAACGTCTGTCTGTACCTCGGACTAGAGAATCCCCTAACACAACTGATCTCTTGGAACCTGATGTACCCCTCATTGCATTACAGCCAGTCTCAATACCAGAATCTTGGCTGTTCGTGCTACGTTCCCCTGAGAATCCACCACCCTTACATTTTCCAAAACAGCATACCTGTTTGAAATGAGTATAGCCACAGAAGGCTCCTGCACTAGCTGCCTACCTCTCTTACCTTTCCTGGAGTTAACCCATCTATGTGACTGTATCTGAGACTTTCCCTCCTTCCTATAACTGCCATCCATCACATACTGTTGCTGTTGCAAATTCCTCATTGCTTCTAACTGTCTCTCCAACCGATCCATTCGATCTGATAAGATTCGCAGCCAACAGCATTTATGGCAGATATAATCCGCAGTAACCCTTAAACTCTCTTTAACATCTGACAAGAAGCGCACATCACTCTACTAAAGGCCATTTTTGCTCCTTCACAATCTACCAGACCCCAGAAAATAACACCGTCTTATTCCTCTACAAACACTGCCCCGGGTTAAATTAATAGTTATGGCTTATATTTTAAGTTTAATAAGAGACATATCTCAAAAAATATATAATCAAGAAAGAACCCACTCGACTCACTACTGCAGACTTTCTGCAGGTCCCACATAGAGTCATAGAGTCAAAGAGATGTACAGCATGGAAACAGACCCTTCGGTCCAACTCATCCATGCCGACCAGATATCCCAACCCAATCTAGTCCCACCTGCCAGCACCCGGCCCATATCCCTCCAAACCCTTCCTATTCATATA
>NC_057731.1:47201476-47248633 GCF_004010195.1 Chiloscyllium plagiosum | reverse complement strand
CGATCATTGTGGCACTCCACTGGTCACAGGCCTCCAGTCTGAAAACAACCCTCCACCACTACCCTCTGTCTTCTACCTTTTATCCAGTTCTGTATCCAAATGACTAGTTCCCCCTGTATTCCATGAGATCTAACCTTGCTAATCAGTCTCCCATGGGGAACCTTGTCGAATGCCTTACTGAAGTTATAAACAATACATTTATCTGGTTCTGTGCTGTGAACTTCACCAAACTGTTCCTCCAAGATCAGTTGTGAATTTCACTGTTTGTTAATTTTCCCAGATGCACTCCGATGTCCAGCGATACATGAATTCAAACAGCAAAGGCAGTAACTGTGTAGGTTCACTGCTGTGTCAGGTTCTCTCTCTCTCTCCTGCACTGACCTCACCATGTGCTTCCTTTGTCTGTGCTTCTCCCTTTTAAAACTGCTGTTGTTTTGACCTTTTTTTTCCAAAGTTCCAAAACAATGAAACAGCATATAAAACAGCTGCTCCTGGAATTCGAGGAAATCACCTCCAACGCCTAAAATACATCAATAAAAGAGCAGCAGCAGCTAAATCAGTTTGTAAAATAATTCAGTTTCTATACACAAGAAAGAAAGTATTTCTTTCTTTCTTTCTGTTTTTATTGTTTCCTTCCTTTTCTTTGTTTCCTTTTCTTTCTGTTGCTTTGTCCCTTATTTTCCTTCTTGCATCCTATCTTGCCCTTCTGATTCTTCTTTCCTTGTCTTCTCCCCCCCCCATTCCTGCCAACTCATTTTTTCACCCCCTCCTCTCTTCCCTTTTCATCCTGTTTTCCTACTTTTACTCCTTTTCACCCCAACATTCTTTTCCTTCTCTCTCTTGCCTCCTCTCCTATTTTGCTAGGTTTTTCCATTTCTTTCATTTCTGACACCTCATTTATTATCTTCCATCTGAATAAGGGGTGACACAGTAGCTCAGTGATTAACACTGCTGCCTCACAGCGCTAGGGACCCCAGTTTTGGGTGACTGCCTGTGTATTCTCCCTGTGTCTGCATGGGTTTCCTCTGGGTGCTCTGGTTTCCTCCCACAATTCAAAGATATGCAGGTGAATTGGCTCTGCTAAATTCCCCATAGTATTCAGAGATGTGTAGGTTAGGCGCATTAGTCAGGGGTAAATGTACAGTAATAGGGTAGCGGGGTGAGTTCCTCTTTGGAGGGTTGGTGTGGACTTGTTGGGCCAAATGGCCTGTTTCCACATTGTAGGGATTCTGTGATTTTCTAGCTAAAACTGAGTTGGTTCAAGCTTTTTGGAGGATTATTTTACCATAGGTCATGGTGTGTTCTCTCACCATATCTTATCAAATGCACCACTTGAATTCCCCGCCACTACTCTATGGCATCTGTCAGGTCCAATTCTGTCTACATCTACTACATGCCATTACAAGAACAATTCAGCACTCAATGGGTATGTCAGGATTCATTGGCATCATATGCACCTGCAAGCCTGCTGACCACCAAATAAGCATTTTCCAGAATCTGGAACTAATTCCTGAAATTTGGCCCGGACATGACAAGCAGAGGGAAATCAGCATTGTAGTCAAGGACCTCAAGGTCCTGCGGTCCTACTGGACAGGGATGGTGCAGATGGCAGCACTTCCTCCTTCCCCAGGAGGTCACAACACCAGATCATTACAGTCCACGGTTGCCACCCAAGCCACGGCAGTTTCAGGCGTCTGGAAGATTGCACAACACTGTAGGAAGAAGGTCAGTGATTTTTTTCCACTCTGCCAGCGTAAGTGGAATATCTCCAATCCCTCACACTTACTCTATCGCTGTTACTGCGCCCAACTTCCAGTGAAGCTCATACACTTCTACTCTGACATGCCCTACTCATTGTCAACCACTCTAGTCTTGACATCACTAACCCTGCGTGCCTTCTGCAGGCCTACTCAATCACTCAGGACATTGCCACAGCTGCACCAACAGTAACAGCTATACGACACTCTTTCATTTCCCCTATTACCCACCTCCCTCTCAATCCTGGGGAACAATAGACCACAACAGGGCAGAAAAAGTCAAGATGGGTGATGGGTTGACAACTTTTAAATCCTCGTTTCTTATGTGAAAACGATGCTTTGTCTGACCACCTGAGTAGCTGACTGACTATTTCCAAACTCCTGGATTGGTGTCAGAGGCTGCCTTTGGCTTACTGTGCCAGGATCCCCCTTAGCTAATTTGGCAACCATGATAAGCTTCATTCTGTGCTAATCAGGAAGGCAAGACGTCAGTAATATAAAACAAATAATCTCAGTAAGTTGGGCAGCAACTGTGGAAAAAACTCAGAGTTAGTGTTTCAGTGACCCTTCTTCAGAACTTATGGTAGCTAAGAAAAGGAGTTATTTTATACAGAAGATGGGGTGGAGGGAGGGGTGAGAGTAAATGATAGGTAGAGATAGAGCCCAAAGAGAGAGTAAAAACAAGTTGGACAGACAAAAGAGTGGTTAAAGATCAGTCTCTGGGAATGTTAAGGGGAATGGGGGCAGCACGGTGGCTCAGTGGTTAGCACTGCTGCCTGACAGCACCAGGGTCCCAGGTTCAATTCCAGCCTTGGGCAACTGTCTGTGTGGAGTTTGCACATTCTCCCTGTGTCTGCGTGGGTTTCCTTTGGGTGCTCTGGTTTCCTCCCACAGTCCAAAGATGTGCAGGTCAGGTAAATTGGCCATGCTAAATTGCCCGTAGTGTTCGGTGCATTAGTCCGAGGGAAATGGGTTTAAGTGGGTTACTCTTTGGAGGGTCGGTGTGGACTGGTTGGGCCGAAGTGCCTGTTTCCACATAGTAGGGAATCTAATCTAATCTAATAGAAGCTTGGCGTCTCTGGCTAAGTACAACTGGCAGGGCAAGGCAATGTCAGGTAGAGCTGCTGTGAGCATTTGGGTAGGCATACAGTGAATGACAGCGAGTGAAAAGAATGGAAATGCAGACTGTTCCAGTCCATGATTTGGGTGCATATCTGGCAGCATCTGTGGAGACAAAGCAGAGTTAACGTTTGGGTCCAGTGACTCTTCAGTTCCACCCCACTAAAAATTGCTCTCCTATGACAAACACATGGCCACTTGCTTGAAACCCATGATGCGTAAACTGCTGGCACATACCGCAGGTGTGATGTTGATAGAGCTTGGTGTTGTGCAGCAGTGTGTCCACCCCCTTGACTGTTGGGTGTTCTCCACTGTTACAAGCTGCCTGCCTCTCCTTTTGTGCTTAAGAGCAATGCAAACAACTCGGGGTTGAAACCCGTAACTGAACACTAAAGATTCTGTGCAATGAGAAAGGAATATTACCCATGCAGAAAGCAATATGAAGTAAATAGAGGCAGGTGGGTTCTACGTTAACTACAAAGTGAGTGAGCAATAAGAAAGCAAGAGGAAAGCTATAAGATGCATTCTGTGTGGAATATATTACAGTATATATTATATGTATAATATATATATTATATATAATATACACGTGCGTTCCTGCACACGAAGCAACTATAAAGAAGCATGCAAATGGTAAATGACCTGACCTTGAAAATAATGTGACGAAGGGTTGAAGAGGTGGGGAGGTTGGTACCGTGAGCAGGCATGTTGATGTAGTACGGCAAGTGGTTTGCTATTGCCAACTTGTGTGGGCGTAGAGTCAGGGGGATTGTGGCCATGGATTATATGGGATGTTATTGTGAGGAAATAGTTGGATAATGGCTGGGACAAGCGGTAATCTACTGCCACCAGGTGCCCACTCTGATGAAGGGCTTTTGCCCGAAACGTTGATTTTCCTGCTCCTCAGATGCTGCCTGACCTGCTGTGCTTTTCAAGCACCACTCTAATCTAGACTCTGATTTCCAGCATCTGCAGTCCTCACTTTTACCATGGTATCTAAATAGGCTTCTGGGGACTACAGTGAGATACATATGCATAAGAATAAGGAAATAAGGTTCAACTGCAAGATTCTGATGATGCCATTTAAGGTTTGAGAGGCAAGTTGCAAATGTTTTTGTTGAAGTGAGATTCTGATATTTTCATTCTCTCCGTATTTTCTGACCTTTCCCACCACTGCATGCTGCATACCAGCTTGGAGAAATTTCAGTCAGTGTGGCTTAAAAAGAAGCCAACTGTTCATTGTTTTCTTGCCAGCTCTCAAGAACAATCTGTCAGTCATGTTCTCCCACTGCAGCACTTTACTTTCTCCATATGCCCACTGAATTTAACTTTGAAATCAATTGTCATCTCTGCTTCCACTGGTCTTGTAGGCAGCACGATCAAGTCATTTAGTTCGGGAAACTTGGTCAGCTTGGATGAATTGGATTGAAGAGTCTGGTTCTGTGCTGCAGGTTTCAATAACTCTTTTATCTCTTACGACATAAAAAAGTTTCTACCTGCCTCTCCAGCTCAAACCATTAAGTCTGTACCCCTAGATCAAATCCCAAATCCAACCCTCCAACTCAGCACCAACCTCTTGAACTGTCCTACTTGTCCATCTTTCTTCACCCCCCCCCACATTCCTGATGAAAAGCTTATGTTCAAAACGTCGACTCTCCTGCTCCTCTGATGCTGCCTCATCAGCTGTGCTTTTCCAGCACCACATTTTTTTACCCCTAGATCATATAAAATTGACTAATTGGATTAGCTGTGATTTCCTAAGCTGTCATAATTTTCTACACCTCAATCAAATAACCCCTCAATCTCCAAGGAAAAGGACCACAACAACTCCAATTTTACATTGTAGCTAAAATCCCTCATCATTGGAACCATTCTGCAATGTCTCACAAATCCTCACATCCATCCCAAACTGTTGTAACCAGAACTGAATGCAATATTCTAGCTGTGGCCTAAACAGAGTCTTCTAAATGTTCAGTATAACTTCCCTGCTTTTGTATTCAATGCCTCCATTTATGAAACGCAAGACCCCATACGAATTCCTAACTACCATCCCAATGTGCCCTGCCACCATCAAAGATTGATGCAAATGGATCCCCAGGTCCCTCTGTTCCTACTCATGCATTTAGACAATGCCAATACAATACACAAGATTGGAGGAGGTACAGGTAAAATGCTGCATCACCAGGAAAGACCTTGGATGGTGAGGAGGGAGGAGGTGAAGGGGCAGGTGTTGCATCTTCTGCAGTTACAGGGGAAGGTGCTATGGAGACAGGGTGTGGTGTTGGTGGTTGTGGAATGGATTAGGGTGTCCCACAGGGAATGATCCCTGCGAAATGCAGACAAGGGAGTGAGGGGTGTTTGGTGGTGGCATTCTTCTAGAGTTGTCTGAAATGGCAGAGAATGATCTTTCAAATGTGGAGGCTGGTGGGATGAAAAGTCATGATGAGGAAGTGCCGATGTTGGTCTGGGGTGGATAAAGTTAAAAATCACACAACACCAGGTTATAGTCCAACAGGTTTATTTGGCAGCACTAGCTTTCGGAGCGCTGCTCCTTGATCAGGTAGCTGTGCGGCAGGATCATGAGACACAATTTTATAGCAAACGATTACAGCGTCGAGCAATTGAAACAATATATTGGACAATTCTAGATTGCTGTTAAGTCTTTCATCTTTTAGAATGGGTTGCAGGTTTCGGTTCATTAATATGTAAATCCCAGAACTTCTTTCAAGTCACATTCTCAAGATAACTTAAGGTTTTATAAAATAAAATGAGGACAAAGGGAACCCGAACATGTTGTTGTGACTGATGGGAAGGAGCAAGGGCGGGAGCTCAGGTGATAGGTTGGATGCAGTTGAGGGCCTGTCAATCACAGTGAGCAGGAAACCACGGTCATGGAAGAAGCAAGTCATTTCAGCCATCTTGTGTATTGTATTCGCTGTACCCAATGTGCCCTATTCTACATTGTAGAAACCAAATGCAGATGGGTGACCACTTTGCGGAACACCTCCAGTCTGTGCACAAGCTGGACCCCAGCCTTCCCGTAGCCTGTCATTTTAACACAGCACCTGTTCGCATGCCCACATATCTTTCCTTGGTCCTGAAGAAAGGTTACACCTGAAACATCAACTTCTCCACTTCCTGATGCTGCCTGGTCACTGTGCTCTTCCAGCCTCCTGCCTGTCAATTTTGGATTCCAGCACCTGCAGTTTATTTTATCTCCACACATGCCTGTCCTCTGTATGCTGCAGTGTTCAAGTGAGTCACAGCACATACTGGAGGAACAACATCTCATCTTCAGACTAGGCACTTTACAGCATTCTGAACCTAATATTGAGTTCAATACCTTTAAATTGGGAACCATTTCTTTCCTTTCTTCTGGCTTGTTATCATGTCCTCTCCTCCCCTCCCCCCATCCCACTTACTGTCCTTTCAAGTCTGGCAGGAGACACATCATTGTTCAGCCATTTTCACATTCTGATCACTTAATGTAAACTTCTAGTATCTTTACTAACATTCCTGTTGAAGGGCTTTTGCCCGAAATGTTGATTTTCCTGCTGTTTGGATGCTGCCTGACCGGCTGTGCTTTTCCAGCACCACATTCTTGGCTCTAATCTCCAGCATCTGCAGTACTCACTTTTGCCTACTAACATCTTTATTCCACCAGCACCCTACATCCACACACATACCACCTCCCATCCCCCTTACCCATCCCAAACTACAGCATTAATGCTGTCCCTCCATACTTCACTTCAACTCGGATGAAGAGTGATCTAGACTCGAAATGTTAGCTTGCGTTCTCTTTATGGAAGTTGTCTGACCCGCTGTGATCTCCAGCATTTGTTGCTTCAGCATTGTAGCACCTGCAGTAATTTGTCCCTAATAATTTAAAGATGCTGGGCACAATTTTGAGCACAAGGGCAGGAAACAGGAGCAAGGTATGTCTTTAGGCCAAAGACCCACTTCCGGAGGTGGGGAAGCTGATTAAACTTAAGATTTTCACATGGACAAACCCTTTTATAAAGTCATAGAGGTGTACAACATGTAAACAGGCCTTTTAGTTTAACTAGGAGACAGTGAGGTCTGAAAATGCTGGAGATCGGTGTTGAGAGTGTGTTGCTGGAAAAGCACAGCAGGTCAGGCAGCATCTGAGGAGAAGGAACATTGATGTTTTGAGCCAGAGCCCTTCATCAGGATGAAGGATTCCTGATGAAGGGCCCTGGCCCGAAACATCGATTTCCCTCCTCCTCGGATGCAGCCTAACCTTCGGTTTAACTAGTCCATGCTATCCAGTTTTCCTAAACTAACCTAGTTCCATTTGCCTAAACCTTTCCTGTTTTATTTAAATCCAGCCGCTTGGAAGTATGTTCTTTATATCCTGAGGTGGGACTTGAATTCACATTTTTTGGCTCAGAGCTAGGGACATTGGTACTATGTCATGACACCCTTTCCTAAATCCCATTTTTAAAAGAATCAGCTATAACACCAGGATAAGTGGGATTTCAACTTAGACCTTCTCGCCCAGAGGGAAGATCGTTACCACTGTGGTGCAAGAGCCCTCGAGTGGTGATGGTAAATGTGTTCTGATCTGGTATTACAATTAAGCCAACCAGTGACATAAGTATTTCAAGGAAAAAACATACTCAGGACAGGACAAGAAAGGCTTGCGCCCTCAATATTCTAAGAAAAAGGAACTAAAAAGCAAGCCAGTTTATTTTTTAACCATCACATTCATCATATATATGTGTATATGTTAAATGTCTGTAAAAGTACAGAGATTTTGTCCAGTTTTTCTGATAAATCAGTGGATTAGTGTATGGCTTCCAGCACATAGAGTCATGGAGTCATAGAGATGTACAGCACGGAAACAGACCCTTCAGTCCAACTCTTCCATGCTGACCAGCTATCCTGAGTAAATCTGGACCCATTTGTCAGTATTTGGCCCATATCCTTCTAAACCTTTCCGATTCATATACTCATTCAGATTCCTTTTTAGATGTAGTAATTGTACCAGCCTCCACCACTTCCTCTGGCAACTCATTCCTTACACACACCACCCTCTGCATGAAAAAGTTGCCATTTAGGTCCCTTTTAAAATATTCCCCTCTCACCTTAAACCTATGCTCTCTAGTTTTGGACTACCCCACTCTGGGAAAATACCTTGTCTATTTATCCTATCCACACCCCTCATGATTTTATAAACCTCTATAAGGTCACCGTCGGCCTACGATGTTCCAGGGAAAACAGCCCCAGCCTATTCAGCCTCTCCCTGTAGCTCAAATCCTCCAACCCTGGCAACATGCTTGTAAATCTTTTCTGAACCCTTTCAAGTTTCACAACATCTTTCCTGTAGCAGGGAGACCAGAACTGCATGCAGTATTTCAAAAGTAACCTAACCAATGTTCTGTATGGCAGCAACATGACCTCCCAACTCCTATATTCAATGCACTGACCAATAAAGTCAAAAGGCCTTCTTCATTATCCTGTCTACCTGGCATTCCATTTTCAAGGAAGTATTAGCCTGCACTCCAAGGTCTCTTTCTTCAACAACATTCCCCAGGACATTACCATTAAGTGTATAAGTTCTGTACTGATTTGCCTTTCCAAAATGCAGCACCTCACATTTATCTAAATTAAATTCCATCTACCACTCTTTGGCCCATTCGTCCATCTGATCAAGATCCTGTTATATTCTGAGGTAACCTTCTTCAGTGTCCACTACACTTCCAATTTTGGGTGCATCTGCAAACTTATTAACCATACCTCCTATGTTCACGTTCAAGTCTTTTATACAAATGACGTAAAGCAGTGGACCCAGCACCAATCCTTGTGGTACACCACTGGTCAGAGGCATCCGGTCTGATAAGCAACTCTCCACCAATGCCCTCTGTCTTCTACCTTTGAGCCAGTTCTGTATCCAAATGGCTAGTTCTCCCTGTATTCCATGTGATCAAACCTTATTAACCAGTCTACCATGAAGAACCTTGTCAAACGCATGACTGAAATCCATACAGATCACGTCCAATGCTCTGACTCATCAATCCTCTTCATTACTTCCTCAAAAAACTCAATTAACTTAGTGAGACATGATTTCCCATGCACAAAGCACAAGCTTGTCTTTCCAAATTGTGACCCTTGGGATTCCCTACAACAGCTTGACCACCACTGATGCCAGGCTCCCTGGTCTATAGTTTTCTGGCTTTTCCTTACCATATTTTTAAATACTGGCACCACATTATCGAACCTCTAGTCTTCCAGCACCTCACCTGTGGCTATCGATGATATAAATATCTCAGCAAGGGGTCCAGCAATCACTCCAGCTTCCTACAGAATTCTCGGGTATACATGATCAGGTCCTGAGGAGTTATCCACCTTTATGTGTTTGTAGGCGTCCAGCACCTCCTCGTCTGTAATATTGTCACTTTTCAAGATGTTGTTATTTATTTCCTCATGTTCTCTATCTTCCATATCCTTCTCAACAGCAAACACTGATAGAGGCACTGTGGCATACATTGGCTTTGGTGATGAGACACATGTGCAGGGTGCCAATGATTGGTGACAGTGACAAAGTCAGTAGTGAAAGAAGATTGTTGGTCAAGAAAAAGACCAACAAAGATAAGGGAAGCTGGATGATAAAGTATTTGGCTGGAGGGATTGGAATCATCAGAACAGCAGAATAGACTGGAATCATCAGAACAGGACGACATGGTGGTTTGGTGGTTAGCACTGCAGCCTCACAGCGCCAGGGAGCTGGTTTCAATTCCAGCCTCGGGCAACTGTCTATGTGGAGTTTGCACATTCTCCCTGTGTCTTCGTGGGTTTCCTCTGGGTGCTCTGGTTTCCTCCCACAATCCAAAAGACGTGCACATCAGGTGAATTGGCCATGCTAAATTGCCCATAGTGTTAGGTGCATTAGTTAGGGATAAATATAGAGTAGTGCAATGGGTCTGGGTGGGTTACTCTTCGGAGAGTCAGTATGGACTTGTTGGGCCGAAGGGCCTGTTTTCATACTGTCGGGAATCTAATCATAAAAAGGGACTAGGTGGTGGGATGGGCATAATTGAAGAGGGGTGAATGGGACAGGGTGGCATGGGATGTACATTGGATATGCATAGAAGAGCTGAAAGAAATTGATTATGTATGCTCATCTGACCACAAATGTCTTTCAGTTCTCTGTTGGCATAAACATATCTCATAATTTATTTGAATTAATTTTGCAACAACTTTGTGGATCTAAAATAGTCTCTGGTTCAGTGACAATGTCATTAAGTTAGCCAGTCTGGATTGGATGTGTTGCAAAAAAAAAGGCTGACTTGAAAAAATAAGTATCAAACGTTAAATGCTTAAATATAGGGTGTTGCCAGAACTGAGAGGTTAGAAAAAACTGAACAGACTGAGGCTGTTGTCCCTAGAAAAGAGACGTCGTGTGCCCAGTACAAGAATTAAGATATTACAAATTTTAAAGTTTGATTTTGGAAAGTGAACACTGAAGCTGGTAAGACAGATAGCACGTGACCTTAGGCATTATCACTTTCAGAAACGTCTTCAATTCAAGCAAGGGCTTAATTTACACATGGGCCATCACAGCTACTTGTGAACTTTACACACTCCCTTTGTTTAAGGATGAACTGTTAATGAGAAGGATTATAACATACTAGCCAACTCGTCTTTCTGCTTCATCGTGGAAAATAAGATATTGAAATCCAATGGTTGTTAGATGAAAATGGTACAGATCCATTGACTGTTCACTGTATTGTGATTGGCCTCATCCCAGACACAGAGACCTGGGATGTCTCAAACTCTCAAAACCTGAAACAAACGAATATGTATTGGGCTAACATACCACCATGTTTGGGAAAATGTCTTTGGACTTGTAACAGGTCACATAGGTGAGACAGCCACATTTGCTACTTGCCTTTAAAAATAACAGCAGAAGCTGTTCTGAGAAAGAGTAAGCACCTGATCGTCAAATAACTGCAAGACAACTTTACAATCAAAGTAATGAACTGCAATACCTTTAAAGTGAGAGAAGGACTCTCTCGCAAGCTGTTCCAAACAAAGAACTGTCGAAGTGCAGATCTGAAACAAAAGCAGAAATTGCTGGAGAAACCCAAGAGGTGTAAAGAGAAAGTATGGTTAACATTTCGAGTCCAGTGACTCGGCTTCAGAACAGATGCTGCCAGACCCGCAGAATTTCTTCAGCAATTTCTGTTCCAAGTTCACCTGAGATCTGGCCTCCTGACAATTCAATACAAGAAGCCTTGCAGCTTACTGAGAAACTCTGCTTTTACAAGAGCTTCACTCTAAATATCAGCTCATCTAACAAAAATATAAACTACAAGTGCGCACTGAAAGCTGAGCAACTGCATCTGACATAGAATCCCTACAGTTTGGAAACAGACCATTCAGCCCATCGGTCTACATTGATCCTCCAAAGAGCATCCCACTCATACCCATCCCATTACACTATCCCTGTAATCCTGATATTCCCATAGCTAATCTATCTAGACATCTTGATCTTGAAAGGTGTAATGGCTAAGCATTGCTCAACTGTCACAAGCAACTGACTCCTCGACTGCAGATACATTCAGACGCCAAGGAGCCTTGAATCATGGCACCGATAATTGCAGCCCTAATGTACTTTGATGTAGACAATGCTGAGGATAAATGCTGTGCACAGAGACTGTGTTAGGGTCCAGCCTGCAAATATATTTCACTCTTTCACCCTCCTCATGAGTGAGAATACAGAAGCAGTGGTGATTCCACACATCTCAGAATCTCTGGAGGGCAAATTTATTTGTCTACATGAACTTTTCAAGGGGGCACCCTGCCATTCAAAGTTGAGATGTACAGTGTTCATTTCACGTGTCCAATCTCCCTCATATTATATTGTGCATTTTCTTTAGCAGACAAAAGCACTTCCTCTCACAAGTTCAAAGCTGTCCTACAAGATGCTCAAGCACATCAGGCCAATTTTCAGTCTAGATGTACTCTGAACATTTAAGGATGGAAAGGTCAAAAGGAGATCTCTCAGGATTCCTCCCAATTTATAATGACAGAATTCATTGTACGGATATGATATGTTGACTTAAAAGCCACCTAACTTTAGTGCCATGTGATGTTACTCTCTCACTGACTGCTGCCTTAGAACATGTAATATGACTTGAAAGTGGGATCAACTGAAGAGAGCAAGTATGCAATCAGAATGAAAACAAGACATTTAAGAGGACCAGTAAGGCTCAAAGATTGCAACAAGATCCACATGTTCTTTGCATTAAGCAGGGTTTGCTTCCCACATTAATAACAGAACCTTCAACAATTAAAGTCCAAACTCTGCTTGTTCATCTTGGAAGCTGATTTCAAGGAGGTTCTCTCTGGGTTCACATGTTCAATGACACATGGTTCTCTCATGCTGTCTGAGATGGGTCTCCTTATAAATGTCCAGAATGTCATCCTCACCTTCTTCCTCAAAGGATTGCTGTTGATCCCCCATTTTCTTGGCATTCTGGACATTCCTGAGTTTGTCAGCTCCACTTAGGAAGGGCGCAGTATGCCATAAGGATAGAGGCCACCCTTTCGAGACATACTGCAAAGGCCACCAGTCAGTCCAAGCAGCAAAACTGCATCTTAAGGAGGCTAAGGTCTATTTCACCAAGTGTCTGGCGAAATGTCAGCAGCACTGTCTCTTCGTTATGTTTCAGTCTCAGGGTTTCATAAAGGTGTCATGAGCTGTAGTTTGAGGGAACCCTTGACTAAGGGCCAGGAATATTCAAAGGAAGCAGGAACCTGTGAATTCTCTGTGTGTAAAGGTCAGGGCATCCCAGGATATCTGGCACGGATATCCCAGATTTGCCATTCAAGGTCACCATTATTTCGGCATTGATTGAATGGAAGCCTTTTCTGTTGATGAACTTTACAGTTGGTGAGATTGCACTCTCAGAGCAAAGTGGGCCACCTGGAGGAAGCCAAAGATGCTGGAGAATCTCACTGTCCAAGCTGCTTTACTTTCCTAATCATTGGGGAAGGATATGTTGTTGTTGTGTCACCATAGTCTTACCAACCCATACGGGCTACTCGCCTGGTGGTGATTTAATCTGAGGGCCACCAGCCCTCAGGCAAGGGAAGAGGTTGAAAAGGAGAGGCCTTTATGGTAACCTCAAATCAGTGATGGGGATTGAACCCACACTGTCGGCATCACACAGCTCTGCAAACCAAAGGTGGCACAGTGGTTAGCACTGTTGCCTCACAGTACCAAGGACCTGGGTTTGACTCCTGCCTTGGGCGACTGTCTGTGTGGAGTTTGCACATTCTCCCTGTGTCTGTGTGGGTTTGCTCCGGTATCCTCCCACAGTCCAAAGATGTGCAGGTCAGGTGAATTGGTCATGCTAAATTGTCCCTATTATTAGGTGCATTAGTCAGAGGGAAATACGTCTGAGTGGGTTACTCTTTGGAGGGTCAGTGTGGACTTGTTGGGTGAAGGGCCTGTTTCCACGCTATAGATAATCTAATCAACAATGAGCTAAACTGATTCCCTGGGAAGGATATTATGAGAAACGAAGCTCACTCACGTCAATAATTTCAGTCCGAGACAAGATCTGAAGCAATCAGTGTGTTTATTATACGCATGCAAGTGTGGTGCCTGGAATAGGGCACCCAGAGTTTAGCAAGTACATATCTTATATAGGATTCACTACTCCAAACCCGGTGCCCATTACTATTGTTTATCTCCTGCCTTATCCAGCCTTGTGCATAACAAAGTACAAGTTTTACTTGGCCATTTCACCACATCCTGCTGTGGTCCGTTGTTAGGTATATCTTCCTTCACTGCTATCTATTTCCCTTACTTGTGACATTTGCTCCCTTTCCTCAACCATATTGATCCTTATGACCTTTTAATTGTTTTTTTTTTGTTTTTGCAGAAGTGGGAAACAGATGCTTATAACTACTGTTTATACAAGCATATCTGGCTTAACCTACATCCTCACAGCACCTTATCTATTTGTCTGTAACATCTACCATTGTTTGCAGGCACGTTTCATTCTTGTATGCACATTTTAGCTAATACAAAAACAATTATATATTTCCTTCACATAGTTTTCATTCTTGTTGACTCAGCTCTTGGTTGAAACAATTATACACTGGTCTGAGTTCATTTACTTTGCAAAGTAATTCTGATTGCAGAAGTAACAGTACTTTACCTATATCCCACAGATATGACAGCTGTGAGCTGGAGAAAATGGCATAAATAATATTTTGGATGTGTTATGGTTTGAGGATTGGAACATACCATGCCAATCCTCAATTGCTTCTTGAAACGAGCCACTGGAATAAAAATCCAGGGTAACTATGAACTTGCCAACTATTGTGATGGGATTGTCACCAAGTCCTGCCCCTCCAGCAGATGATACAGTTCAGTGATGATGATCCAAACAGTTGAAAAGAAAGTAATAGTGATGGCTCATCCACTTGCTTGAAGCACATGTTGCATTGACTGTTGGTAAATACTGCAGCTGTGTTGTAAACATAGCTTACTATCATATGGAGAAATGTCCCAACCTCCTTAACTGTTCTGCATTCTGTCAAGCTTCCTGCTCCTCCCTCTGTGCTAAAAAGCAATGAGGACACAATGGCTAGCACAAAGTAAGAGAACACTAAAAAAGCAAGCAAAGAGCCTTAAGATGCATTGAGTGCAGATGCGGGTGTTTCCCTGTGCATAAAGTGGCCTGGCAGAAACATACAAGTTGTAGTTGTTCCTTAGCTCTAAACTGAAAATGTGTTGCTGGAAAAGCGCAGCAGGTCAGGCAGCATCCAGGGATCAGGAGAATCGACGTTTCGGGTATAAGCCCTTCTTCAGGAATAAGGGCTTATGCCCGAAACATCGATTCTCCTGTTCCCTGGATGCTGCCTGACCTGCTGCGCTTTTCCAGCAACACATTTTCAGCTCTGATCTCCAGCATCTGCAGTCCTCACTTTCTCCCCTTAGCTCTAAAGATAAGTGTTGAAGTGATAAATGAGTTGTTTAGTGAGCAGCCATGAACTTGTAGTGCAGCCGACGTTCTTGTTTACTTAAAAAAAATTCATAAATTATTTGTAAATTCATGACAAAACAATATGACAGAACATACAATGAAAATATCACATTTCTCAGGCAAAAACATTATTCTTAGGTGCCTCAAACCAACCAAAAATAGGAACATTTACTAAATATGACCAGAAACTATTTATCTTTCAATACAAGTTATGAGGGTTTCTACAAGCTAACAGACCTTTTGTATGTGGAGTGGCTATGATTATATACATAGTCACAAATGCAGTTCTGTTCTGTACAGTAGCATATCAAGGCAACAAACAAACATTAGAGTTTGACTCTATCCAAACCAACCTAAGACCTTTCTTACATATACAGGACTATATTTACATACATTTGAGGCACTAGGAGGGTGTGATAACTGAACAGACCCACAGTTAACTTCAGAACGAAGACATGGAATGGCTGATGGATTGGTGATGTCATCTTGCATGGGCAAAGGGCTGAGGATGATGGTGGTCATTGAGCATGCAGGGACGTTCTGCTGCATACACAGCTGGATGATGGAAGTAAGTGGTGAACTGCAGTCATGAGGTACTTAGTGTGACTTTCATGTCAGGGAATTGTATTGCCTAGTTTTTTGGGAAAGAAAGGAGAATTTAAAGTGGCATAGAAATAAAAAGTTAAAGGATTAATCATTAGATGCAAACAAATGGAATTTAGGTATTGGGCATTCAACACCAAAATTCTTATGTCTCCATTTGGGGCTTTACGAAAAGAAGTCTCAAACTATTTTCTCAATGTCAAGAGCCTGGTTTCATTTAGTCTCACTGTATTTTCTCAACTTTCTTGTCAATGTCCATGTCTGTCCTCGGATGCTGCCTGAATTGCTGTGCTCTTCCAGCACCACTGATCCAGAATCTGGTTTCCAGCATCTGCAGTCATTGTTTTTATCTCCATGTCACATAAGGCAGGGGCAAATTCCATTGTATAATTATTTAACCAAGCTTCTATTTGCCATTTGAAATTTTTAAAATAATCACTGCTTTGAAGCTCCACAGGTTGTTGAACATATTAAAGATGTAATATAAAAGCTATTTGTTATTGTGTTGAATTGAATTGAATTTATTGTCACATGTAACAAGGTACAGTGAAAAGCTTTGTCTTGTGAGCAATACAGGCAGATCACAGAGTTAAGTAGCATAGATAAGGAAATAACAGGTAAACAGCAGCAAAAACAAAAACACAGGTACAGGCGAATGTTAAGAGTTTGTGAGTTCATTCAGTATTCTAACAACACTAGGGTAGAACCTGTTTCGAAACCAGCTTGTGCATGTGTTCAGGCTTCTGTACCTTCTCCCTGATGGTAGAGATTGTAGAAAAGCATTGCCAGGGTGGAATGGATCTCTGAGAATGCTGGCGGACTTTCCTTGACAGCGGGGCTGGTAGATGGATTGTACAGATGGGAGGTTGGCCTTTCTGATTGTCCAGGCCGAGTTCACCACTTTCTCTGTAACTGTCTCCGATCTTGAATGGTACAGTTGCCATATCAGGTAGTGATACATCCAGACAGAATGCTCTCAATGGCGCACCTATAAAAGTTGGCAAGGGTATTCGCCATCATTTCAAATTTCCTCAGCTGCCTGAGGAAGAAGAGACATTGTTGGGCCTTTGTAACCAGTGCATCCACATGAAGAGTCCAAGAAAGTTTGTTGTGGATGACCACTCCCAGGAGCCTAACACTCTCCACTCGTTCCACCTCTGTGCTGTTAATGTGTAGGAAGGGGCATGAGTAACATCCTGCCAAAAGTCAATATATTAAAGAGTTCCTTGGTTTTGCCAGCATTGAGAGCTAGGTTGTTCTCAGTGCACCATTTTTTCAGGTGTTCCACCTCCCGTTTGTAGTCGTTTCGTCGCCATCTGAGATTCGACCGACTATGGTGCTGTCATCAGCGAACTTGTAAATGGCATTAGTCTGGTATTTGGCGGCGCAGTCATGCGTATACAGTGAGTACAGTAGGGGGCTGAGTACGCACTCCTGGGGGGCTCCAGCGTTGAGTGTTAGTGAGGATGAAATATTGTCCCAATCTTCACTGACTGTAGCCTGTGGATCAGGAAACTGTGGATCTATTTGCAGAGAGTGGGGCTTAGTCCGAGATCACTAAGTTTAGTTATCATTCTCGAGGGGATAATAGTGTTGAAGGCTAAACTGTAGTCAATGAGTAGGATTCTTACGTAGCTGTTCTTGGTGTCAAGATGTTCTAGGGAGGAGTGAAGGGCATCTGACATGGATCTGTTGGTCCAATAGGCAAATTGGAGTGGGTCAAGAGTAGTGGGGAGGCTGGAGTTAATTAATGCCATGACCAGCCTTTCAAAGCACTTCATGACCACTGAAGTTAGAGCCATTGGGCAGTAGTCATTGAGACATGAAGAGGCAGATGGAGTTTAATTTTGATAAATGTGAGGTGCTGCATTTTGGGAAAGCAAATCTTAGCAGGACTTATACACTTAACAGTAAGGTCCTAGGGAGTGTTGCTGAAACAAAAAGACCTTGGAGCATAAGTTCATAGCTCCTTGAAAGTGGAGTCGCAGGTAGATAGGATAATGAAGAAGGCATTTGGTATGCTTTCCTTTATTGGTCAGAGTATTGAGTACAGGAGTTGCGACGTCATGTTGTGGCTGTACAGGACATTGGTTAGGCCACTGTTGGAATATTGTGTGCAATTCTGGTCTTCTTCTTATTGGAAAGATGTTGTGAAACTTGAAAGGGTTCAGAAAAGATTTACAAGGATATTGCCAGGGTTGGAGGATTTGAGCTACAGGGAGAAGTTGGATAGGCTAGGGCTGTTTTCCCTGGAGCGTCGGAGGTTGATGGGTGACCTTACAGAGGTTTACAAAATTATGAGGAGCATGGATAGGATAAATAGACAAAGTCTTTACCCTAGTCCAGAACTAGAGGGCATAGGTTTAGGGTGAGAGGGGAAAGATTTAAAACAGACCTAACGGGCAACTTTGTCACGCAGAGGGTGTACGTGTATGGAATGAGCTGCCACAGGAAGTGCTGGAGGCTGATACAATTGTAATATTTAAAAGGCATCTGGATGGTATATGAATAGGAGGGGTTTGGAGGGATATGGGCCAGGTGCTGGCAGATGGGACTAGATTGGGTTGGGATATTTGGTCGGCGTGGACCAGTTGGACTGAAGGGTCCGTTTCCGTGATGTACATTTCTATGACTATGACTCTACGACATGCTGCATGAGCCTTCTTAGGCACAGGGATGATGCTGGCCCTCTTGAAACAGGCAAGGACAGTGGCCTGCTGCAGGGAGAGGTTGAAGATGTCCGAGAGGAGCTCTGCCAGTTGGTCTGCGCCTCCTCTGAGTGCACGGCCTGGTGCTCTGTTCGCATCGTTTTCCTTGGATTCACACGAAGGAAAACTGATCTGTTGTTGAGCGTGAAGGGTTAATCAACTTATTTTTTTTTCAAAAATATAACTCATTCACTTTTATTTAGACTAAAGAGAAAAGAGCTTGTTTCATTCTAAACTACTGAGACTGGACAGATCTCTGCATTCTATAGACTCCAGCTGAACAGCTCAGTAGCAAACAAAAACAAAAAGTGATGTTATAATTCAGTAGGTCTGGCAGCATCTAGGAATTGAGAAACAGAATTAATGCTTCGAGTTCAGGCACTCTTCTTCAGAACGCAACTCAATAACTTCGCGTTAGCAAAAATCAATCAAATTAAACTTACAGGACCACTGAATTATGCCACGCACAAACATGGACGTCTTCGAATAATTGCATCGTTTTAAACAACAAAACTCAATTGAGAGCATCACCGTTTCGCCAGTATGTTGTATATATTAAAATAATTTAAATCGACATAAATTACTGTCGATGTGCACCGATAAATAAATGTACAATAAATAAATGAGGCTTGTGCCCCTCACAGAGATGGCGGCCAGCAGTATCCAAGGCCGTTGCCAAGGGTAACGGAGCCAGCGATGGGCAGGGAACCAATGAAGAAGCGCGTTGTTGTGGGGTGAGGGGTCTATGTCAGGAGGACATGTCTGACTCAGGCAGGGCCTGGGAGCTGAATATTCATCAATTTAAACCAGGCTCCCTGTTGCATGATCCACAGGCTGTTTAACACTGCAGGGTGAGTAGACATTTAAAAAAAACTTTAAAGGTGTACATTTTCATCATTGGTGTTTCTTTTTGGTATATTTGTTTTATTTCCCCTCCCTCTGAGTTTGAATTTTCAGCTGGTAGGCCATTCAGAACTTGTCCTCCTGCACATTATTGCCAAGTCCAAATTTATACTCAATTCACTTATTTTTACATCTGTGGTGTCAGTTTAAAAATAAGGACATGAGGTGTTTACTGTTTGAGGGGATGCTGGTTGCCCATCCTTGATGAGTGAGATTGGATAATGAATGCATATTGGATATTTAGCTACTTAGAGCAATATATTATAAACCTGATCATGTCCCTGTCCAGATATGTGCACTCAGGTATTCATTTTCCAGAAGAACCAATAAATAGAAGCAATTTCTGCATCCCCTTTCTCCCCCCATTTTCACCCAGTTAATTTCTCTCTGATCTCAGACCAGGGATGGAGTGTGGCATTCTTCTGCTATGGATATTTTGAGGTGATAACTGAGAATCAGTGAGTAGTCCTTTTCACATCTGAGGTAAGGTTGTGGTTGCAATCCCCAATACAGAGATCTGAGCACATAATATGAAAGATCACATTCCCAATGCAGTATAGAGGGACTATTGTGCTATTAGAGGTGACATCGTTCAGATGTGACATTGAAAAGGGGACCCAACATGTCCTCAGCAAGTGTAAAAGATTGCATTGCACTGATTTAATGAAGAGCATGGAGTTTGCCCTGGTGTGCTGAGTCAACATTTATTCCTCCACCAACATCTAAAATAAATGGTCTAGATATTATTACTTTGTTTGTAGGAGCTTGCAGCTTGCCAGTTGGCTGCCATGATTCATAACAATGACTACACTTCTAAACAGTATCACATTAGCTGCGAAGCACTTAGTTATTCTGAAAGGTGCCATAGCAATGCAAGTTATTTTTCTAGTTGCTATGTGGAGTCGAGTTGCAAAATGTTTGTTGACTGTTGTATTTAGTGATAAGAATAATTTGTTTTACCCACCCCTCCACCTCACCAGTGTGTTAGCAGTTGACCCTATGGGATCATTCAACATTTAATTTTAAGTTGCATTTAAAAACCTTGTTGCAAAACGAAAGTGTTTCAGCATCTCCTGTGGTGACTGAATGTTGATGTGATGGCATTATCTAAGGCTTTGAACAGTGCTGCACCATTGGCAGAGTTCATTAGTTCAGAGATACCAAGCTTATCCTGGGAGCCAGAAAGAAAGACTTGCATTTATGTAGCACTTTTCACTATCCTGAAGGTATTGAAAGTGCTTTGCAGCCAAGAAAGTACTTTTTGAATTTCCATGATGTAGAATTTTGATTGAGGAGAGTCTTGGCAATCATTCAGCATTGAATTGTCTTTTGATTATAATTGTGTTTTTAAAAATTCATTCATAGAACGTGAGAATGGCTGGCAAGGCCAACATTAATTATTTATTTCTTTAAATTATCTTCTCAAACTTTAAGTTAACAACCACATATGCTGCCAGGGAGTTTACCCAGTGCTTTCTGTTTGTACTTGTTTAGTGCCTTTGACATAATAAGGCATTCTCAAGCATTTTACAGACATGGTTTTTAATAGAACAAAATACTACAAAAGCCATGTGAAGAAATATTTGACTTGGGCAGAGAGAGAATTTTTAGGAACTGTCTTAACATTTTATATACAAATGGAGACAAATCAGGTGGAGAGGTAGAGGTTTAGGGATGGAAATCCAAAACCTGGAGTCTTGAAATTGGAAGGTGCAATCATTAACAGTCTAGTGATTTAAAATTAGGGATGCTTATGGCAGAATTTGAGGAGCAGAGATATTTTGGGAATAAATTGGTCACACCAGGTAAGGGCAGCTGGTATTCTTCCTTAAAGGACATTAGGGAACCTCTTATGTTTTAACAATAGTCCAATAGTTTCATGGTCACCACAACTGAGATAAGGTTGATATTCCAGAATTAGAATTGATGCAATTCTGATTTACTGTGATGGATTTGAATATGTGTCTCTGGTTTATTAGTCTGGGTTCCTGTCAGGTTATTCCCTGAACAGACTGTCAAAGTCATTTGGCAGAATGTCTCATCACTAGAACTTTCCAACAAGTACCAAGATATCCATCTGGCCAGTTAGAAGAACAGTACCTGTGAGATCCTTCATATATGCCCACTATATGCTGCCCTCGAACTGGCTACGGGATGCAATAGAGAGTGCCACCTACCATCTTCTGGAATCTGCTTTTGTAAAGAAAATCTAGAGAAACATGTGGTGGTTTTTGTCGAGGTTCACCCTGAGCAGCTCCATGATGCAGGTCTCTGCATTCTATGGTCTGTTCTCTGGAGCGCACGCTATGACAAACGTCGACTACACCTGGGGGCCATCAGTTCGGCAAAAGATACTCTTTGGTCTGCTTGAGACCTGCCGGTCTTCCGGAGCAAGGAGTCAACCCTGAGCAGTGTTGTGGACTGGTACATTCCAGGGTCCTGGGCAACATGCTGATGGATGCACTAAAGCTTGGGATAGATGCTGCCAAGGTGAGGTGGGGAGAAACCACTGTCTAAAGTCTTTTTGTCAAAGTTAAGTGGGAGTCCATTCAGTTATCGAACTCTCTCAATGCTTCAGATATGTCAATATAAGGTTCAAAACGTGTGGCGCTGGAAAAGCACAGCCGGTCAGGCAGCATCCGAGGAGCAGGAAAGTCGACGTTTCAGACATAAGCCCTTCATCAGGAATGTGGGGTGGAGAGGGGGTAGGAGGGGGTTGAGAAACTAATGGTGGGGGAAGGTAGCTGGGAAGGCAATAGTAAATCTAAGGTTGTTTTGTTGGATAGAGTCAAACTCCAATGGTTGTTTGTTTAATTCGTATGAACCAAACTGCTTCAGTGATTATGTACGTTCATAAAGATATTTTGTGAATAAAGTATGTTTTTGAGTCTGGATTTCAGTGGGTTACCATTCCTTTTAGTGCTTTATGTACTGCCTTCCTGGCCATTGGTTTCCATACAACTAGAACTAAATCTTTGAGTTACTTATTCATAAGAGGAGAAATTTCTTCACCCAGAGAGTGGTGAGCCTGTTGAATTCTATGCCACAGAAAGCAGTTGAGTCCAAAACATTGAATGTTTCAAGAAGGAATTAGGTATCGTTCTTAGGACTAAAGGAACCAAAGGTTTTGGGAAGAAAGCAGGAACCGGGTTCCGAATTCGATGATCATGCTGAATACTGGAGCAGGCTTGAAGGGCTGAATGGCCTCCACCTGCTCCAATTTTCTAGGTTTCATTCAGTTGGCATACATTGAATGGGTGATGTAAGCAGATTCAGTAATAACTTTACAAAAGGGAAATGAATCAATGATTGTAAGGGGAAAATTGCAATGAGTTACAGTTGGAAAGCACCAAACAGTGGGCCTAATTTAAAGTTTCTTTCCAAGAACTGATGTAGGCCTCTCTTCCATTCTATACCATTCAATGAACTGTAGAAAATGTTTCTAGTAAAAGGGGCCATCATATCCTTCCTTGGCAAGAACACGTTTCCTGTAAGCATTCACCAATTACGTGCCCCACGACCAGCATATTTTACTGACAATGTACTGCAGCTCACCCAGAGCCCTGAACTACCCCGCCCCTCAACTTTCCTATCAAGCTACACAGCATCCTAGTTTACTGTTCATTAAGTGTCACTGGATCAAAGTCCTGGAACTCCCTCCCTAACAGCATTGTTGGTCTATATACCATAAATAGACTGCATCCGTCAGCACGTTGTCCAGGATCTTGGAATGTATCAGTCCGCAACACTGCTCATGGTTAACTCCTTGCTCTGGAAGACCGGCAGCACGGCCAGCATTTTCATGAGGGTAATTAGGAATGGGTATTAATATGAAAGATGATTTCTTGTCACTTGTACCCTGCAATGAACAGCACAACAAAATACATTGAAAAGCTTGAACTATCGCAACAATCTAGTGCCATTTTGAATAGATTAAGAATAAAAAGGTGTAGCTGAAAGAGAGGCCATCTTCATTCTGCTGCCTCCGCCATGAGACCTGAACCAGCTCACCTGCGCTGCCACCCCTCTGCCACCTGCACCAGACCCACCAACATCAGAGTTGCCACTTTTCAGGTGCCATCACTTTGCTGTTGGGCCCACCTCATCAACAGGGCGCCGATGTCTGATCTTGTGCTGGACCCACACTCTCCCTGCAACCAGGAGCCCTTGGCTCTGCTACTGCCACCTCGCCAACATCTGGTGTCCCTGCTCTAGGCCTACCACACCACCAGCAGTTCATCCACCACCATTTCATCCACCCCTTTGCTGATGCCTGGAGTCTCCATTCTGGACATGCCACAGCCAGGAATCCTTGGCCTACTGCCAGGCCAGGCTCCTGCATCACCAAGAGTCTCGCTGCAGCAGCCCTCCTTCACAGTGTCACCACCTCTGTGGCTGCGGAGAGGAAGAAGATGTAGAAACAGAAAGAAAACAAAGAGGGGAGGAAGCAGCTGGTCTGGAGTAGACAAGCTCAGGAGCGTAAAGACTGCCTACCTTGCCATCTTGGTTTTAGTTATTCATTTGATGCAAAGTCCTATGATTTTATATTTTTTATTTTTAATTCTGGCCACACCCACATGCACTGTGTCCCTCTATTATCTTGAATGTGGGAGACTGATTGATTGATTGAACATATTGTCGATTCGCACCCAGGAAGATGTGGTGTGACACAGATTCTGGTGCAGAATCCTCTATAATCTGAGATGTCTCAAAAACAATACATGAAATGGATTATACCAAACTGGAGCATGTCTGTCCACATGGTTGTATTTAAGAACCTTTTCCTCCACTATTGTTGTGAGAACATCTGCGCAGACATTTTCTCGCGTGTTGACAACTGGAAAGAGATTTTTCTTGTCAGTGAAAAAGCTATAGCGACTAGAACCACTACATGGTAGAGAGAAGCCATTCAGCCCATTGAGTCTGTACCAACTCTCCAAAGAGCATCCCACTCAGACTCGGCCCATTACACTATTCCTGTCACCCTGCATTTGCCATGGCCAATCCACTTAACTTGAATATCTTTGGACTGTGGCGAAAAA
The DNA here is from genome assembly GCF_004010195.1 of Chiloscyllium plagiosum. Lineage (NCBI taxonomy): Eukaryota > Metazoa > Chordata > Chondrichthyes > Orectolobiformes > Hemiscylliidae > Chiloscyllium > Chiloscyllium plagiosum. Next base: position 47,224,475 of record NC_057731.1, on the reverse strand, counting down.
TGACCCAGACACAGAGAGAACATTCAATTCCACAAAGTCACCCAAGGCTGGAATTGAACCTGGGTTCTTGCTGCTGTGCGAGTCACTGCACCACCCTTCAAAGTGATCCTGAAACATAAAGCAAAATAGATGTTAGTAAACGTGAGGAACTTGCTCAAGATGAGAAATCCTGATGACAGCCGCTCCATCAGTGCACCCCATACTGTCAAGTTCCTCACATAGCTAAGGATTATTTGAGAAACAGCTGAGGATATCTCTGTTTTAAAGTCAAGATTGCAGACCCAGTATACATGGAAGGCATTATTTAGTTTGCAATAGAGGTTTCAACATCACAGAATTCACTGCAGAAAATGAGATGATGTTCTGATTATTTTCTTTGATTTGGTAGGATGAGTGATGAGCATTTAGAATGTCCTGAGGAGGGACAAAATGCTTTGTGATCCATTGTTTTTTTTTCCCCCCCCCAGCACCTTTTTGAGCATTATGGAATAGGGCTCCCTCAAGTGATAAGCCGGTGGAAATGCAGTCTTTGAACTTACCCATAGGTCCGGTATTATCTAATGATAATACCCACTTCATAGTGAGAGCCATAATGCATTACTCTATTCTTAAATTCAATTAATCCTTCTACAGTACCTTTTTTCTTTTTCAACAGCATCTTCCAAACCTGTAACTTCTACCACCTAGAAAGACAAATACAGCAGATACTGGGGAGCATCAAAATCCAATAACTCTGCCCCCACCACCAGCACCACAAACAGCGTTGTGGGTGTCTCTACATCACAGGGACTGCAGCTGTTCAAAAAGACAGTTCACCATCATGGCATGGACACTGACATCCTTCTCCCACAATAAATTCCTCTTCAGTCCTGAGCAATGTCCCAAAACCTGGCATCAAGCTTGCAATACAGCTGTCTGGAGTCTCCCTTTTTACTGCAGCGAACTGTATTGATCCACTTATTGCACTATCCCCTATTCCCACTCCATTTTAATTGCTCCCCTCAGTTAAATAGCATCCTGTACCACAGTTTCATGATTAGTTACCTCATCTGCCCTCATGCTCCTCCAAACAGGCTGAAAAATCCTGAAACCTGTTGCACAACCACCTGACCCTATGACTGACCAGATCTGAAGACCTAATCCTGAAGACTGCCTTTTGGTAAAAATCATCCAGATAACTATTTTGTTGGCTAATGTGTTGGCAACACCATCATGGACTCTGCCCTGAAGTGTTTCTCAAAAGCAACTTCTGATGTGTTATTTATGCTGACTTTGATTGATTTTTCTTTTAAAAAACTGCATGAAGTGGAACTGGTTTTGTATTTGAAATTTTCAACTCTTTTTTTAACCATGACAGTTAAGGCCAGTTTGTTGCTTTCCTACTACATAGCAGGCTGAGCGCAGAATAGAGCTGGAAATGTGTTGCTGGAAAAGCGCAGCAGGCCAGGCAGCATCCAGGGAACAGGAGAATCGACGTTTCGGGCATAAGCCCTTCCTCAGGAGAGCAGAACAGACCATGAGTTGGGTGTGGATCTTCAAGCTGGTTACTCACAGGAATGGCTTTTCTTTCCTCCTCCCATTAGATTGGAGCATGACGCTGACCAAAGGAACTTTCACCTACTCGAGTGGTGAGGAGTATCACGGGGAGTGGAAAGAGGGTGAGTCTGGCTTTTTTTTGTACACTCTGCTATTGTACAGCCTGCAAAGTGTGACTGAGGCTATTTATCCAGATTCTGTGGATAATTCCTTGGTATTTTACTCCAGTCGCAAGGATGTTGGCACGTTTTGTACAATACCTTTTTTAATTGTTAAATTATTTGAGATGCGTCAGGGGTTAAAAGGAGATTAAAAGGGGTTAGTATGACAGTCAATGATTGGAAGGTTATGGGGGAGGTTGCTGCTGAGCGGTTTGCCTATGGGGAAGGGTTTACGTGGTAAATGTACAAAACTCCAATCAAATGACCAAAAGACATGGGATGGGGGATAGAGTTAGAGGAAATTACAGAACTGTGATAAAGATCAACCATGCGGGCATGTGGAACTATTTTGGGAACATGGTCGGTGTGGACTGGTTGGACCAAAGGATCTGTTTCCATGCCGAATTAATCTATCTATGAATCTCTAAGTAAAACTAAGTGTGGCCATGTTGAAGGTGCAAACTTGCATAATGCCTTCCAAAGTGCTAAAAGGCTAATTAAGTACTTTCCAAAGTCTCCTAACAACTGTTGCAGTGTAGGAAACTTGGTAGCCAATGTAATGGTGTTTTGAGGGATAAATTTTGGCCAGGACATTGGGGAGAACTCTCCTGTTCTTCAAAAGTTACGACCGAAAGGACAAATAGTGTCTCAGGTTAGCATCTTGTATCAGTGCAAAGCTTCCCCGGTAGCATACTGGAGTGTCTGAGCCATAACTGACATATAAGGATGCGACAAGGATTGTAACTCCAGTTGTATAATATGCATTGGATTGGGAAGTGACCTTTCCACCTGATTCACCTTAAACTGCTGTAGTATAGTAGGTCACGGCCATTGTTATACCCTGAGTAGTGCAATTATGACTCTGATGTACTGTATTGATGTTGAATAAACTTTTTGATGATGCATCAGTAAAGGATGGGGAATTTGGATAAAACTAAGAGGGGATGCAAGGAAAAATATTTTCACCCAGAGGGTTGTGGGAATCTGGAATTCACTGCCTAAAAGGATGGGAGAAGCATAAATCCACATAATGCTTAAGAAGTATTTAAATGTGTACTTGTGATGCCAAAGCATACAAGGCTATGGATCAAGTACTGAAAAATGAGATTAAAATAGTTTGGTGTTTGCTTTTGACTGACACAGATTGTGTGGACCAAAGAGCCTTTCTCTGCGGTAGACCTCTATGACTCTGACTACAACTACTACATTAGTTGCATTTATATAGCACCATCATTACATTTCCAAAGGTGCTTCAAAGGAATGTTATGAAACAAAATTTGGCACCCAGACACTTTTAATGCTGGGACATATGACCAAGAACTTGTTCCATGAATTAAGTTTTTAAAAAGGGCCTTCATAGGATAGGTAAGAGGCTGAACGGAATTCCATGTTTGGGACTTAGGCAACAAAAGGCATGGCCTTCATTAGTGGAGCAATGAAAATCATAATTGGAGGAGAGCAGAGATCTTGTAAGGTTATACAGTTCAATATTGTGTGAGTATACTTTGTATGCCACATATATCTCATTCTTCCATCATTCATCCATCTGTCCTGAGGAAGGGTCACTCTATCCAAAATGTTAACTGTGATTTCTCTTCATAGATGTAGCCAGACCTGCTGAGCTTTTCCAGTAATTTCTGTTTTTGTAAGGTTATATAGCTGGACAATGTTCCTATATAGGGGTGAGGCCTAGAAGGGATTTGAGCCTGAGGTAAATGTTAAAATCAAGGTATTGTTTAACCAAACACCACAGCAAGCCAACAAGCATAGGAATGATGGATGAATAAAATATGTGTTACGTGCAAAGTATGCCAGCATAATATTGAACTATATTTGCTTAAATTCTTCAGTTTCCCACCATGTACAGTGATCGGGTCCCATTTGGTAAAATGTGTCTCCCAGCAACAACTAGATTGTGGAGAGACAAGGGACATGTTTTGTGGAATTTTGTGTTCGGCCTCTACCGTTGACTATCTTTGCTTGTCATTCCCTCCCTCGACACATCTCCTTTCTTGAAGACTCTCGCATCTGGATGTAAGTGTGTAGATATGAAGAGCACCCTTCAGTAATTCAGCCAAATGTGTCAGCTTGAAATTGAACAGCAGGCATTGGGCGATTTATCTGCACTGAAGTTTGTCTTAGCTGACATTTCAACACGATTCACTTGTCCAAAGCCTTCTAGGTGGTAGAGGGCCCAGGCTGGAAAGGTGCTGCTGAAGAAGCTTTGGAAAGTTGCTGCAGAGCCGTCTTGGTTGTGATACATACTACTCCCATCAGGGGTGGGGGGAGTGAATATTTAAGTTATTGAATTTGATGCCAATCAAACAATCTGCTTTGGCATCGTTAGTGTCAACCTTCCTGACTGCTGTTGCAGCTGCATCCATCCAAGCAAGAGTATTCCATAACGTTCTTGATGGGCTATGGATGACCTGTTGAGGTCATTGTGGTACTTACCAAATGCTTCCCCAATGAAGGTCATCACTCAAAAGGTTTGAAACTGATGATTCCAGGCACATGCATGGTCATGCACCCATTAGATGCCTAACCACTGTGGACTGACTGTAATCTTCTGTAGAGTCATTTACACTGTGACCTTGACCCTTCCATTGTACCAGGTCGTCGGCACGGGCTTGGGCAGCTGAGGTTTGCAGATGGCAGCAGCTACATGGGCCAGTTTGAGAACGGCCTGTTCAGTGGCCGTGGAATGCTGCTCTTCCCTGATGGCTCAAGGTAAGCTCAAGTCCAAATATTCTTCATGTTTCTATCCTTTAGGCAGTGCAGTCCAGGCAGAAGACTCCGAAAACACAGTTGGCTTCCTGGCTCGGACAGCAAATTTCAAATAATACATGGATTAACTTTAGCTATTGGGTGTGGAATAAATTATATGCAGGACAACTGGGAGAATTCCCCTGCTGCTCTTCAAGCGCTTTATCGGATCATTTATATGCACATGAGTGAGTCTCATCAGAAAGATGAGTTACGACCAATGCTTATTTCTCTAATTATGCCCCTGCAGTTTGTGGCTATTTCATCAGGAGCTGTCTTCAGCTAGCCAGTGTTTGTTTAGGATGCACATTGTTGCAATACCTGACCAGACTACCAAATTAATGTTATGATCTTACCAGATTCAATAACTTTGTCTTGCTTCATATTAAAGCAAGAGATGCAAGGTCCTTCCTAAAGATAATAAATGTAGAAACATGGAACAGTACAGCACAGGAACAGAGCCTCGGCCCACCATGTCCATACAGACCATGATGCCTTTCTAAATTAATCCCATTTGCCTGCACATGGTCTGTATCTCTCTATTCCCTGCCTATTCGTGTGTCTGTCTATATCTTTCTTAAATGTTGCTGTTGTATCTGCTTCTATCACCTCCCCTGGCAGTGCTTTCCATGCACCTACCATAGAGTCACACCCTCTGCATTTAAAAAACTTACTTCGTACATCTCCTTTTTAAAATTTTCCCCCTCACCTTAAACCTACTCCCCCTATTAATTGACATTTCCACCCTGGATAAAAGACTCCAACTATCCATTCTATTGGTGCGCCTCATAATTTTATATATTTCTCAGGTTGTCCTTCAGCCTCCGATGCACTAGCAAAAATAATCCAAATTTGTCCAGCTTCTCCTTATAGCACATAGATTGCAATCCAGGGAACATCCTGGGAAATCTCTTTTTACACACTCTCCAAAACCTCCATATCCTTCCTATCGTGTGTAAGTGCCAGTGTTGGACTGGGGTGGACAAAGTTTAAAAATCACACAAAACCAGGTTATTATCCACCCGGTTATCGTCCAACAGGTTTGTTTGGAAGTACTAGTTTTTGGAGCTACTTGATGAATGAGCAGCAGTCTGAAAGCTAGTTCCTGAAGAAGGGCTCATGCCCGAAACGTCGATTCTCCTGTTCCCTGGATGCTACCTGACCTGCTGCGCTTTTCCAGCAACACATTTCCAGCTCTGATCTCCAGCATCTGCAGACCTCACTTTCTCCTGAAAGCTAGTACTTCCAATTAAACCTGTTGGACTATAACCTGGTACTATGTGATTTTTAACTTCCTATAGTTTGATAACCAAAACTGTACACAATATTCCAAATGTTGCCTAACTATAAAGTTTTATACAGCAGCAACATGACTTACCAACATCTGTTCTCTGTGCCCTGACCAATGAAGGCAAAAATGCCATTACATCTTCTTTACTATCTTATTCACTTAGTTGCCACTTTTTCAGGGCACCATGGACTTACACCCCAAGATCCTTCTGGATATCAGTGCTTCTGAGGATCCTGCCATTGACTGTACACTTTTCTCTTGCATTTGACCTCCCAAAACGCATCACCTAACACTTATCCAGATTAAACTCCATCTGCCATTTCTTTGCCCAACTATCTGTATCCTGCTGTATCCTTTCACAACCTTTTATATATTTTTATATATTTTGTGTATATATTACAAACAACAGAGGTGCCAGCACTGATCCCTATGAAACACCAGTTGTCACTGACCTTCAGTCAAAATAATATCCCTCCACAAATATCTTCCTTCTGTCTTCTATGATCAAGCCAGTTTTGTACCTAACTTACCAACTTGCTTGGGTCCCAAGTGACTTAATCTTCTAGATCAGCTTATCATGAAGGACCTAGGAGAAAGTGAGGACTGCAGATGCAGGAGATCAGAGCTGAAAATGTGTTGCTGGAAAAGCGCAGCAGGTCAGGCAGCATCCAAGGAGCAGGAGAATCGACGTTTCAGGAAGAAGGGCTCATGGCCAAAACGTCGATTTCTACCATGAAGGACCTGTTAAATGCTTTAGTAAATGCTTTAGTCTGGTCTATGGAAACAATGTTCACTGTCCTACCCTCATTGTTATCTTCCTCACTTCACTTCAAAAAACTCAAATTTGTGAGTCAAGATCTCCCTGCGTGCCCCCCCCCCCCCAACAAAGCCATGCTGACTCCCTAATTAGTCTGTTCCTTTCCAAATGTGAGTAACTCCTGTCCCTAAGAATCTTCTCTAATAAGTTCACTACCACTAATCTAAGCCTATAATTTCCTAAATTATCCCTGTTGCCTGTACTTAAACAAAGGAACAACATTGGCTCATCTCCAGTCTTCTGGGACCTCAACTGTGGCTAAAAAGGATACAAAGATCTCTGTCAAGGCCCCAGTGATCTCCTCCCTTGCCTTCCTTAGTAACAAGACCCAGGAATTTAACTGTTTTTACATTTTTCAAGACATCCAACAGCATCATTTTCTTAATATCGACATACCCTCCATAATCTTATCATCATCCATGTCCTTCTCCTTGGTGAATATGTGAAGTATTCATTAAGGATCTTTCCTACTGCCTCTGCCTCCATCATAAATTCCTTTGCTTTGTACTTGAGTGGACCTTCCCTTTCCCTAGCTATCCTTCTTGTTCCTAATGTACATATAAAATGCCTTTGGGTTAGCTTAGTGAAGAAGGTGTTTGGTATGCTTTCCTTTATTGGTCAGAGTATTGAGTACAGGAGTTGGTAGGTCATGTTGTGACTGTACAGGACATTGGTTTGGCCACTTTGGAATATTGCGTGCAATTCTGGTCTCCTTCCTATCGGAAAGATGTTGTGAAACTTGAAAGGGTTCAGAAAAGCTTTACAAGGATGTTGCCAGGATTGGAGGGATTGAGCTATAGGGAGAGGCTGAACAAGCTGGGGCTGTTTTCCCTGGAGCGTCGGAGGCTGAGGGGTGACCTTTTAGAGGTTTACAAAATTTTGAGGGGCATCGATAGGATAAATAGGCAAAGTCTTTTCCCTGGGTTGGGGGTGCCCAGAACTAGAGGGCATAGGTTTATGGTGAGAGGGAAAAGATATAAAAGAGACCTAAGGGGCAACTTTTTCACGCAGAGGGTGGTACTTTTATGGAATAAGCTGCCAGAGGAAGTGGTGGAGACTGGTACAATTGCAACATTTAAGAGGCATTTGGATGGGTATATGAACAGGAAGGGTTTGGAGGGATATGGGCCGGGTGCTGGCCGGTTGGACTAGATTGGGTTGGGATATCTGGTCGGCATGGACGGGTTGGACCGAAGGGTCTGTTTCCATGCTGTACATCTCTATGACTTGCCAACTTTGTGGCCCCTTGTAGTCCACCATATTCCTTGTTTAAGTTCTTTCCTGCTTCTTTTATATTACTCAAGGACCTTTGTCTGATTTCCGTCAAAGACACAAAATTCACAGTTTTTAATGAACAACTATAAACTGTACTCTGCAATGTTAGAATGATAATGTAATCTACAATCCACATTTCCGACACCCAGAATTAACGTGTAGTAAATATGAGTAATAGATTGAGTGATAGAGTAACATTAACAGAGCAGACAAGTAGCAAATGCAATCAAGACACAGATCTCAAAACAATTCTCCCCACGTATTAATGACGTGGTGGAATATCAAATCACCTTAAACTTGATAAGGAATCTCAATTCTTCACTTTTGTCATTTTGGTTTTGCAACTCCCTCTTTAGTAGCCACTCTGTATGGACTGCCTTCATGACTGTTCCTGTTCTGGTCACACACACACACCCTCTTCTCATGGAGCCTCTGAAAACCTCACACCGGTATTTAATTATTCATTTATGTATTTCTCATTTTTCACCAAGTTGAAACATTCCTGTTTTTTTTTTAATGAGCTGTAGTCTGGTTCAGTTTAAAAGGAGAAAGTGAGATCTGCAGATGCTGAAGATCAGAGCTGAAAATGTGTTGCTGGAAAAGCGCAGCAGGTCAGGCAGCATCCAAGGAACAGGAGAATCGACGTTTCGGGCATAAGCCCTTCTTCAGGAATGAGGAAAGTGTGCCCAGCAGGCACACTTCTAGGCCTTTTATCAGGATGCTGCCTGACCTGCTGCGCTTTTCCAGCAACACATTTTCAGCTCTGGTTCAGTTTAACAAATCAAATACTGTTTATGGATTTTCTTCATTCTCATTCTCAGTTTCTCTGAATTATTGGTGGCATACAGCTTCTCCTGAGCCCCCACAGCCTTCAAGACCTTTCCAGAGATGCAACTTCAACAATTAGCTGCCTCATAATTGTTAAAAATCTTCAACATTTAAAACAGGGAGCCATCCAACTGCTCTTGACTTGACACTGTACCTCAGAATCCATGTGGTTCTGTTTTCTTCACAGCATTACCAGTGATTAAGATAATTTTTTTCAAGAGCTGTTTTTGAGATTTTCTGAAAGACTACTTTTTAATTTTCAAGGACCGGCTTTTAGTTTTTGGGGCTGTTTTCTCATTCTCAATAAAACATTTATGAGTTGATGTCATGTATTAGTTTCCGTATTTGTGTTAACATACCTTCCGTATTTGTGTTAACATATTTGGATTCTCACAAGCAGAATTAATTTAATCTCTCAACTCTCCATTGAATTTAAAGTGGTCAAAAGTGAGGACTGCAGATGCGGGAAATCCGAGTCTAGATTAGAGTGGTACTGGAAAAACACAGCAGGTCAGGCAGCATCCGACGAGTAGGTAAATCAACGTTTCAGGCAAAAGTCCTTCAGGAATGAAGGCAGGGAGCCTCCGGGGTGGAGAGATAAATGGGAGGGACAATAGGTGGATGAGGGTGGGGCGGAAGGTGATAGATCAGGGAGGAGGGTGGAGTGGATAGGTGGGAAGGAAGATTGGCGGGTAGGACAGGTCATGAGGACGGTGCTGAGCTAGAAGGTTGGAACTGGGGTAAGGTGGGGGGAGGGGAAATAAGGAAACTGATGAAGTCCACCTTGGGTACTGTTGGGTACGTCGGGAGAGGAAGAAATGGAGGGCTTGGAAGCCCTGGTCATGGCGGATGGAGGTGTAGAGGGATTGGGTGTCCATGGTGTAGATGAGGCATTGGTGGACTTTACCAGTTTCCTCATTTCCCCTCCCCCCACCTTACCCCAGTTCCAACCTTCTAGCTCAGCACCGTCCTCATGACCTGTCCTACCCGCCAATCTTCCTTCCCACCTATCCACTCCACCCTCCTCCCTGATCTATCACCTTCCGCCCCACCCTCATCCACCTATTGTACTCTTGGCTACCTTCTCCCCAGCTCCACTCCCCTCCCATTTATCTCTCCACTCCAGATGCTCCCTGATGAAGGGCTTTTGCCCGAAACATCAATTTTCCTGCTCCTCAGATGCTGCCTGACCTGCTGTGCATTTCCAGCACCACATTAAACTTAAAGCCACAACACACAAGGAAAGCATTAATTTTCTGGACTTCATATTGTTTCAGTTGTTACAAGGTATCAGGTTTAAATTAAATTTCTTTTTCAAAATAACTGAGGCACTTCTCCACATGAAAGTCCATCATCCTAAACATCCTTTCTGTAGACTGCTAAGGTCACAACGAATGCACATGGCTGAACATTTTAATTAGGCAGTTACTGTATCTCCAATCTAAATTTCTAATTTAAATTTAATAATTGATAGTGCTCATTATAATGGGAAAACAAATGTAATGGATCCCAAGTATAGTAGCTTTTGAAGTTAGCTGCCCTAAACTAGAGATTCTACGTTCCTATGTAAAGAATTGATTATCTCAGTAATTTAAAATTTTCTTGGATCTAGTTAGTTGAGTATTCCTCTGACAGCTTTAAAACCATCCTCTCTCTTCTTTGTAGCTGCCTCCTGGTTTGACCTGTTCCCTACTCTGGCTGACACTGGCTTCCACCTGTGACCAAAGCAGACAGAACTCCTGCTTTGGCCAAAGGTCATCCAGGCAAAAATCCCCACATCTATGTCGGCTCTCTATTGTTCCTGCCCCACCTCAGCAACTCTGTCTGGCTCCAGGTCTCACCCACACAGACCTCTGACGTAGGGTGCTTCTTGGTGCCTCACTCAGTGACTTCCCAAACTGCTCACCGCTCTTTCAATTTGCTGCTGGTAAGTTCAAGATCACTAGTGAACTTGTCAGAAACAGAAGAAACTCAGTTGTAATTGGAGAGGCATCTCCTCAGCATTTCACTCTACTCAATATACAGGAAAAATATTTTCTTTGAGTCAGTGAATTTTTCCAGACAATTTCAGGAGCAATCCTTGCATTGACCTCTGTGTGTTTAGCATTCAGCAGTACAGTAGAACATAGAACAGTACACGCTGTAAAGGCCCTTCAGACAGTAAAAGCAACACAGCTTAACCTAACACACATGCTCTGTCTGTCTGTCTGTGTGTGTCTCTCTGTCTGTCTGTGTATTTCTCTCTCTCTCTCTCTGTCTCTCACACCCACCCACTTGTACTCACTGAAACCTTTGAGCTCCTCTTCAGTGAATCCCCAAGTTGTCCAGAGTGACCTATTGAACATTTGCAATAAGCCCATCCCATATTGCTGGATAGATTTGAATGTAGATACCTAGCAACTCTTGGGACTGATTTGTGCTCTGAATTTTACAATTCGGATTGTTGACTTCTGAACTCCTTTTTTTTTAAATTAATAACAACACCTCTGTAGAGTTCAAAGTGAGTTGGTATTCTCACTTCTGTCTCTATCTGTAATGGATCGCTCATCTAAGTGTTGAGGTAGAAGAAGTTGGCTGTGCCTGTGTTGTTGTTCCCCTTATTGCCAGTGGGTGCTGCTGCATTGTATAGTACAGTTTTGAACAGTAAATGCATCCTTTGTGCTCCGCTCCATCTGGACATGGATTTTGCATCAGACATCTTCCAGTGGCATCAAAATGGACTTGCATTTATATGGCACTTGGCATTTCCTCTGTCTTAAGTGCTTAACAGCTATTTCTGAATCATGGAAAATGTTATGGGAAATCCAGCAGCACATTTGCGCACAGCAAACCCCCACAGAACAAGGAGCATACACCCAACCATTTGTTTTTTAGTGGTGGTTTTTGACCGTGATAGCTGGAAGATCTTTTGAATGGAAAACTAAAGGCCAATCTGGCAAGCATGGAAATACAATGGTAGAGTGGTTTTGTCACTGGGCTAGTAATCCAGAAACCCAACTAATTTTCTGGTTTCAAGTGGTAACCTCGCTTCAAATCCTAGCATGGCAGATGGTGGAATTTGGACTGAATAAAAATTTAGAACTTAATGTCTAATGATGACTATGTAACTGTTGTCAATGTGGTAAAAAAATCTAGCTGGCTCACTAATGTCCTTTTGGGGAAAGAAAACTGCTGTCATTAGCTGGTCTGGTCTACATGTAACTCCAGACTCATAGCAGTCTTAAATGCCCTTAATTGGCCTAGCAAGGCTCTCGATTCAAAGGCAACTCTATATGGCCAATAAATGCTAGCCCAGGCAGTGACACTTGCATTCCGTGGATGAATTTTTATTTTAAAAACCGTATGTCAATTCATACCAGGCAGAGAAAACCTTAAGAATAAAGATCCTTAACATTGAGACAGGTCTTGAGATAGGTGCTGTTTCAATTTGAGATTCCTGAAATAGGGGGTTTGTAGATATCAACTTGCATTTATATAACACCTTTAATGTAATAAGCCACCCACGCCATTATGATTGACACCCAGACCCATGAAAGTTGGGCCCAACCCTACTTGGCCTTGAATTGAGTGGTTTTGTAGGCCATTGCAAAGAGCAGTCGAGAATCAATGATTTATGTTAATTTTATAGTCACAAATTCCAGACTTAATAAATTAAGTTTTAAATTTCGCCAGCTGCCATGATAGGATTGCTCTGTCTCCAGACCATTCCATTTAGGAGTTGGGAGGTCATGTTGCAGTTGTACAGGACATTAGTTAGGACACTTTTAGAATACTACGTGTAATTCTGGTCTTGCTGCTATAGGAAGATGTTGTGAAACTTGAAAGGCATCAGAAAAGATTTAAAAGGATGTTGCCAGGTTTGAGCTATAGGGAAAGGCTGAATAGGCTGGGGCTGTTTTCACTGGATCGTTGGCTGAGGGGTGACCTTATAGAAGTTTATAAAATCATGAGGGGCATGGATAGGATACAGAGACAAGGTCTTTTCCTGAGGGTGAGGGAATCCAAAATAGAGGGCATAGGTTTAGGGTGAGAGGGGAAAGATATTAAAGGGACCTGAAGGGTAACGTATTCATGAAGAGGGTGGTACGTGTATGGAATGAGCTGGCAGAGGAAGTGATACTGGCTGGTACAATTACAACATTTTAAGAGGCATCTGGATGGGTATACGAATAAGAAGAGTTTAGAGAGATATGGCCAAATGCTGGCAAAGGGAATAGAATTATTTAGGATATCTGGTCGGTGCGGACGAGTTGGACCAAAGGGTCTGCTTCCATGCTATACGTCCCTATGACTCTGTGACTGAGGTTCAGGACTAGTAGTCCAGTGACATTACTACCCTCCTTCTAACGCCCCTGCTCTCATCATTACAGTAAATCCAATTGCAAATTCAGTCGAAACTTCTTTACCCAAAGAACGTTGATAATGTGATTGAGGTGCCTGGCATGGACTAATTTAGGAGGAAGCTGGGTAAGTACAACAGTAAGAAAGGAATAGAAACACATTGACAGGAAAGATGAAATAGGATGGGAAGATATTTGTATAGAGCATAAACACAGATCAACCAGTTAACTGAACGATCCATTTCTGTGCTATAATTTCTATGTAATTTTATTTTGTCACGACTCACTGGAGTAGTGCACGGGAAATCAAGCCTCACTATTCTTGGCATAATCACAGAAGTTAAAGTTTTTACAAGTAATGCACAAAATCCATAAACTACCTGATTTTCTCATGTGGAGGTGCTGGTGCTGGTGCTGGACTGGGTCAGAAGTCATGTGACTCCAGGTTATAGTCCAAGAAGTTTAATTGAAATTGCAAGGTAACTCCGCCTGATGAAGGAGCTGCACTTAAAGTTTGTGCTTTCAAATTACCTGATTTTCTGACCTGAATTGTTAGAAAGCATGGACTGGTTTTCTGTACTTGTGGCAAATTGCTGTTTATAACAGATATTGTCTTAAGTTAAATAAACGCTACAAATTAAAATTCTGAACCCCTTATCAGCTCCCTCTTCCACAGGGACAGGCAGGCAGACATAAACAGGGAAAAACAGTACATGGGCTGAGAAAAACATTGGGAAAACATCTCTATAGTCTTTGATCCCAAGATCTGTTGGGTTGATTCTAAAGGTTTCTCCTCGATCTTCTTATTTCCAAATGCCTTCTACTTGTTTACAAAAGACACGGTGTGGCAGGTTCACTTGTGGGATGTCTGTTACTTATCCAATTCAAATTCAGAACTTGGAGCATCTATTTAGGGTAAGTTTTCTTCAGATTTACGGTGGCTTACTGCAAAGAGCTGAGAGAGAATGAGTGAATTTTGGCTGCTGCAGATCTGCTGGTTTCTCTTCTAGTCTGCCCTTGTTCCTCTCTGTCTTACACTCAGTTTAAGTGGTTCAGCTACCTGACCACCAATCATGTGGTGGTTGGCAGGCAGAGGACCTTTGCCATTAATACAAGGACACCCCATTTTTTGAACATCTGACTTGTGAGCACTCATACTTATGACATGATGCCAAATGTTTAATGTTAAAGACCCAACGTATGAATGTTTGCTGTACTCCTGAACAGCTGTTTTCCATTGTCCTGCATTGTATTCCAACTTGCAAACAGACTTCAGAATGGGACCCATTCGTAACCAGGGGACTGCCTGTAAATGGTTCCTAGTCCAACCAGCTGTTTAAGAAAAACCATCAGCTCCGGTTCATCTGTACATTGCTGGAGCCTACAGCTATACAAATTATTCACAACACACATAAAATTACTTACTTTCACAGAGCCAGCCCTATATAACCTTGGTTTTCAAAACAGTTCTTTCTCATTTCAGCCCACAGTTTTAAAAAACACAAAGAAGATACGGTTTTTGCAATACATGGGCTGGGGAATGTGTGGAATGGGGGAATACAACCTGACTGTTGGACTGTAATAATTTGTAGCAAAGGTACTTTGCTTTACAAAAGTACTTCACAAATGCCATTACGAATGAAAGGCTGAAGAAAGTCCAGTAGTGGAACAGCTGTCTACTTCCTCCTTTTCTCATGTTCGCTATTGCTGTTTCTGTTGTCAGATACGAAGGTGAGTTTGTACAGGGGAAGTTCCAAGGAGTTGGTGTCTTCACTCGCTGTGATGGGATGAAGTTTGAAGGAGAATTTAAAAATGGACGTGTTGAAGGATATGGTAAGAAATGATCTATTCCTTTAACATTTTGAGCTATGTTTGAAAAAATATTCAGTAAAGAAGCCTCCACTCAACCCAGCTCTAGCTAACAGCAATAAAAAGACAAAATGCTGGAAATAGCACATCTGGTTCTATCTTTGAGAGGGAAACAGATAAAGAAATTTCTACATTTTAAAGATATCAAACGGAATGTGGCACTGAGACACTATTAAATGGTGGCAGAGGCTTGAAAGGTCAAATGGCCTACTCCTGCTCCTAGTTTGTGTGTTGATGTTTCAGGTCAATGATCCATCAGTGGTGATGAAGGGACATCATTGATCTGAAACATCACTTCTTTCACTCTCCGTATATGCTGTTGAATATCTGCTCAGAATTTTCAACATTTTCTCTGAATTCAGATTTCCAGTATTTTAAATAGTTGTCTTCACTAATGTAGTGATTTTGCATCAGCCTTACCCTTGGTGGGATAATGAAGGGTGGAGTTGGGCAAGACATTGGGTACATAATTGGATGTTTGATTTGTTGGGAGCTGGTGGTACTAAGTACTTGGAATTTAGTTCCGATTGTACAACCGTCTTCTGCACTCAGACTGGAGTGAATTGTGGAGGGAGTTAGAATCTGTGGGGGTTAGGATATCTTCCTTTTGCTTTCTGATAATCTTACAAGGCAGTGCCCCTGTGGGTGAAAGGTTCCTTGTTCAAGAAGCACTGAAAGGCTTACCGGTGTTCTTTAGAGTTATAAAGATCATTACGTTGGTGCCAGTTAAAATAGCTATCTTACTATTTGAAATCCATTTTCCAGCGCTTGGCCTCAGCCTTGTATGCTTTGACATTGTAAGCGTACTTCAAAATACTACTAAAATGTTACAGGGGTTCCTGCCTCTACCACCCCTGCAGGCAGAGAGTTCCAGATTCCCATCACCCCTTGGGTGAAAAAGCTTTTTCACACATCTCCTTGAAACTTTCTGTCCCTTACTTTAAATCAATATTCCCCCCAGTCATTGATCCCTCTATCAAGAGGAAATGATTCTGCCTGTATAACCTCATCTGTGCCCCTCAATTTCATACATCTCAATCATGTCCCCTGTCAATCTCCTCTGCTGTAAGGAAAACAATCCCAGTCTGTGCAATCTCTCTTCTTTGCTGGTCAAGTGTAACACCAGGAAACATGATCTTGAAAATTAGATGAGTGATTTAGGAGTGAAGTTGGGAAACAATTCTTCATGCAGTAAGTGATCCAAATGTGGAACTCTCCTGCACAAAGGAGTAGATGCTAGTCCAGTTAATAGTTTTAAATCTGGAGTTAATAGTGTTTCTTTTGTTCATTCAAGGGTGTTGAGTAATATGGAGTGTAGGCATGTAAGTGCAGTTAGGATACAGATTAACTATGATTAATAACGAATAGTGGGACAGACTTGAGGGCTCCCTGAAGTGTTCATAACAAGCTAAGCTGCAGGGTTTTAATTATTATTTTTTTAAACCTTGTGCCTGCATGTCTAAATGAAGTATTTAACATTCTTTGCCTTCCTCTCAGGATTGTTGATGTTTCCCGATGGTTCGCATGGGCATCCAAGAAATGAGGGCATCTTTGAGAACAACAGGCTGTCTAAACGGGAGAAGTGTCAAGCTGTGATCCAGAGAGCACAAGCGAGCGCGAAAAGTGCACGGGCTCTCTCCCTCTAACCATTCCTCTGTGCTTAAAATCGATTAGCGGTTCATCTTCTCTGTGTGGGAGAATACAGAAGGACTGTGTTTGCATTCAGAACCATTGAATTCCAAATTGTGATGATGCTGTGGTCTCTCTTCTGTTTCTATTGCAGTCTGGATAACAGTATTCTGGACACCTGGGAAGAGGTGACATGTGGATTCCATTTGCTAGTTTTCCAATCTGAAGCTCCAGTTCTTGATGTGTGGGGTATCGCTGTCAGGAGGAAGACTAAAGCCGTTGGCCACTGTAATCTTCCCCAACCCCAAAATGCGGACTGCAAAGAGTATTTGCTACAATCTGGGTTGGGGGGAGGAGTGTGAAGAGTTAAGGGAGCAGGGGTTTGGGAATTGACTAAACAAAGATTTCCCTCTGAAGATGTCTCCGAGTACTTTACATCTCTGATTTGATGGTGACCCACCGGAGCTCCAGCAGAAAGGATCAAAGTCCAACCACTTGGAGTTTTCTGACAGCTTGGTTTGGTCAACGAATGTAACCTATGTAACAGTGCAGCTCCAGGGGTGCTCCTAACCACCGCCTCCCCCCCCCACACCCATCTCCCTGAACAAAAAAATGAGTCTTCAACTAATCAGTGAATTTTCTCTCATTGGAATTGGTCCAAAAATGAGAAAAGAAACTATTCCCCTGGCAGTACAGACTTGATGGGCTAAAGGGCCTCTTCTCTACTGTATGCTCCTATAGTTCTATAAGGTGACTAACTGAAGAACAATTAGCAAAAAGCCAAAAGACAACAAGTAGTATTTATTTTCTCAGCAAACTGCTGTGATCTGGAATTCTCTACTAACATTAACTTTCTAAAGGGAACTGTGCATCTATACTTGAAGGAAAAGGATTTTCAAAGCTGTGGAGAAATGAGGGTGAAGTGCAGTGATTGTATAGCTCTTTCAGAGAGACAGTACAGGTGTAAATGGCTGAAAGAGTTACTGATTATGTCACGATTGCCTGATGGGAGATCAGCTTATCCGATTAATCAAAGGCAACAACCCATACCATCTTCACAACATAGCGTCTGTGTCTCAGTGTTTGGTTTTGTGTGGGTTGTGTCGATATGTCTCTGAACATGTTTGAAGTTGCTGCTACTTTCATCTCTGATTTTCTGAGCTTGGATTATCAAGCAAGCACCATTAAGAGCAGGCCTTTTCAACTATTCATCAGATGGAGAAACCTGTCAAGAATGTAGAATGGAGACTCCAGGCTTGGTGGCAAACCTGCAATCTATGAATCCAGGTTTGGGAATTCGGTGATTACTTGAAGAAGTTCCATATCCTGGCTTCATTCATCCTCCATATCTACCTATTCCAGCTGTTGCTTTCCCCCTGCCTCTAGCTTCCTTACACTTTTGCCTGGTTTCTGTCCACTAAAGCTTAACCTTTGCAGCCCCCTGATCCTGTGCCCTCTTGTCCTTTTGCCATGGCATTTCTAAGATTGCACAGATGTACACCTCTGTAAAGTCTCACCTGAATCTTCAGTTTAATGAACACCGTTTTTGTGTGTCTTGATATCCTTGATTGCAATGCCTTTATACAGCCCTGATCCATCCCAAGATGTTGCGTTGCTGTTAACCAAATGCAAACCAGGGTGCTCAGTATTCCACTATATCACTCCAGAAATATCTAATGAGATGAGAAACCTTGCCATGTCTCTCTGTACAACTTAACTTCCTCTCACCATATCTATCTGAATTTTCATTTCATGCAGTAGAAACCAGTCCCTGGTTTCAATGGTAAACATATCACACCTCAGTCCAATGTGTTACAACTCCGTCTTCTCCAGTGCCCCTTGGTAATTAGTAATTGATGAGGACCAGTTGTTCATTTGGTACATCCTGATGCAGCTAAACAACTGCTATGGTTCAGCATTATCTCAAGGTTTTGTTTTGTTTTTGATTTATTGTGATGTTTGATTAATGTCTTGCAGCAACCAGCCTACTGAGCAAGACTGTTATGTTTACATTGGAATATAAGAGGAGGCCATTCAGCCCTTCAAGCCTGGCCAGATTAATTTGTGACTAGACTCCATATATCTTGGCTTCACGTCACTTAGTAACTTTAGTTAACAAATGACATATCAATCTCCAATTTAAAATCAACACTCGATCCAGTATTCCCTGCAGAATTCTCAGCTGAAGCTTGCAGTGTTGACTGTCCAGAATTGCACTGACCATTTACCCTGAACCATTTCAGTGTTTTCAATGATGTTAAAAGAACAAGGTGAAGTTAATCAGGAAACCTTCAGTATTCTTTTGGTTCTGATGAGCTGAGCTGAAATATTAACCAGTCTCTGCTAGAAGTTAGTGGACTCAATTGTGCATTTCCTGTGCTTTTTATTTTCATTGTGTACACAGTGTTGTAACTGGTCTTTTCTAACCTGCTTTATTTTTTTTTAAATTGCCTTATGCCTAATCTTGCCTTTATTGTCAATTTGAATGGGGTCTCAGTCTAGACGATGCAGGATTGGACTAGTAATAAGCTGCATTTGCAGAGAAACTTCCTACCTCGCTTAAGATGGGGAGATTCCGTTAATAAGCAGGCCAGCACTCCATTGCGAGTCCCTCAACTGGATGACACTATTTGGGGGATGAGGGACTGAACAGGGGCTTACTTCCATGCTCCCATTTGCAACACTCCATCCATGCTTTAATATATCTAGTGGAGAAAGAGAACTCAACCAGCTTCCCGAACACACACCCCAAATTGTTTCATTTCTGCTCGTTTTAAAGTTAAGGGGAGAGAGGTTCATAGCCTGCCTTGGAGGAGTGTGGATGGAATTGAGCCAGGGGAAATTTCAGTGAAAAATGGGGAGAAAGTCGAATGCCTTAAATATGAATACAAGTGCTGTGTTCTGGGTGGTGATGTGTTTTAGTGTGATATGATTCAGAAAGCAGACCTGCATCTCATCATTTTAATGCATACCTAATCCTTTTTGGAGCATGATTTGGAGATGCTGGTGTTGGACTGGGGTGTACAAAATTAAAAATCACACAACCAAGTTACAGTCCAACAGGTTTATTTTATCTTAAACTTATATGGAGATCTTATACTGCACAACCTCCTGATGAAGGAGCAATGCTCCGAAAGCTAGTGCTTCCAAATGAACTGTTGGACTATAACCTGGTGTTGTGTGATTTTTAACATTTTGGAGCAGACTGTAATGAAATGAAAATTGAAGCAAAGTGATTGTCTGCTTTTTAAACTTTTAAGTAATGTTGATTTGCTGGCTGCTGTACTTTTGTGCCTTTTTTTGCATACGATACAGGGAAGCATTAAACTGGACAAGAGTGAAAAGATTGGTTAGATTGCACTCCGAAATATACTTTTGAGTAACTGAATAATTTGTAATGTAATGAATAATTTTGAGATGTGGCATGTGGTGCGTGTTGCCTCACAGGGAAGGGGGCAAGCGATGCTTGGGGATGAGATTAGTTTGTACCTATGGTACCCAAAGCTGTCTGCCACTGGGGCTTTCCTCACCACATGTCTTGGTCTGCTGCACACTCCAATAATGCAGATTGATTCCTATGATTATCAATAGTTCATTGTAGCAGGGTAAGGTAGGAGGTGAACTAGATGGAATTTGGTCTTGTTTGCATATTCCTGTGAAGGTCAGATATGTGACCCCTTCAGCATTGTTATGGAAAAGGGAGCCAGTAAAATGATCACATGACTATATTTTTCAGGTGGTACTTTAACCTTTACCATCTTAGTGACATTCCAAACCCTTCCCTTCCTTTTGGTGGCAAAATTGTTGTGCAACTGTTATTTCTTTCTGTTGGAAGATCAGAGGTTTGCTCAGGGCTCTGAGTTGTGTAATGTAGTTGGCCTTTTTGGCACTTGAGATCATTTATAACGTTATATATTACCCCATTCACAACCCCCTCCACTAGTTTGACCTTATTTTTGTTTTATTTTCCCCTTGCTTTTGTTTGTGCTGTCTCTCCTTTATATTAATGTACAGGTACTTTGTATTAAACAGAAAATGCAAACGTGTTGTGACATAGTCCCGTCACCCTACCAGCTAATTTGGGTCCACCCTATCCCATCAGTGTCAGAATGAAGGTTTGACCCATGCCATCTCAGGAGTTGAAGACTCCTTAATAATATATATATAATTCATATGCTGCTGTCACAATTTGTAATGAATGGAGTATTATGCTAATGTAATGCTATGCTTTTTTGACTTTTCTAAAAGGGCTGGACTCTTTTAAAGTTTTTTTTCAAAATGGTTGCTGTTCCTGTTTTAGCCCGGGTGTCCCAGTTTAATGTGAAATAGGCAGGAAGGCTTATTAACCATAATTGTCAAAAATTCAAATTAATTGCAATGTAACTCGAAGTGAAACATGGTGCTTTCTCATTACTTGATTACTTACTTTCATGCCTTCAGTATCCGTGAGGAGTTGGTGGATGTTCTTGCACATATTTAAACTGATGGACTGAAATCTATCATGGAAATGTATTAATATTCTTACTTATGCTGCCTTTTCTCTCCCCCAGTCTTATTTTTCAAGTGCAATTAAATATTTAATGTGATTGGCTTGTCCAAATAATGCAATAAACGTGGTATCTATAACTGATTCTTTAATTTCTCATGTTTTTCTCTCTCTTTCACTCTACACACACACATACACGCACCTCTGCCCTCTGACCCTCACACCCAGTAGGGGAGTCCAGGAATAGCTCAGTTTAAGCAGTACTCTGAAATTGTGGATTCCAGTCCCCACCTCAACAGTTGGACACCTCTTCCATCCAGTTCTGACAAGGGAACCACTGCACTGTCTCAAGTGTTGGCCATTGGGACGAATCCCTATGATCCTGTTTATATAATTGTTGTGGATCTTATCCTATTTAGAAAAGATCTGCAAAGTTCCAATGTCAGTACTTAAAAGTGTAAAATCATTGAATATTCCAGTGCAATCGTTAAATAAGCTCCTGCTTGACCAGTGCATTTTCACCTCGTCTAATCGTACTCTTCTACTCCCCTCCCATTACCTTCTCGTTATTCCTGTTTCAAACAAATGTCTCATTGCCCTGTGAAAGAAATGCTTCAAGAAATGGAGATGTTTTCTAATTGACCTGTTCAGAGATGTTATGATGCACCCCTGAAATGGTGTGTAGTAAATAACTTCGTATTCTAAGCAGTCAGAAGGCAACTGCTTCACTACTTTGTGATTATATCTTGATTTTGATGGTCAGAATTGGTTCTGGTTACTTCTAACAAATTATTATACTAAAAAGGTTCTCACAAGTCATTCCTTAATTCTGTTCAGATGAAAATTGTTGGTTATCAGTTGAGCAATAGATTAGCAAATTGATTAGACATGTTAGATCAGCCATTAGTGAGCAGCTTGCTTCAGTTAAAAAGTTTTGGCTCTAGAAACGTAATCATAAAGTCCAATTGATACTCCCAGTTCAGCACCGAGGTGGCACTGCACTGTTCCCTTTTTTTGTTTTTCGTTCATGGGATGTGGGCATTACTGGCTAGGTCAGGATTTATTTCTCATCCCTAATAGTCCTGAGAGCAGTTAAGAGTCAACAATGTTGCTGTGTGGGTTCGGAGTCACACTAAGGCCAGACCAGATGAGGAAGAGTGATTTCCATTGTTAGTGAAGCAGGTAGGCTTTCACAACAATGGTTACCGGGTCCTGGAGGGGGAGGGTGAGCAGCCCGAAGTCGTGGTCCATATTGGCACCAACGACATAGGTAGGAGGAGTGCCGAGGATGTTAGACAGGCTTTCAGGGAGCTAGGTTGGAAGCTCAGTTAGAATGAACAGAGTTGTTGTCTCTGGTTTGTTACCCGTGCCACGTGATAGAGATTCGAGGAATAGGGAAAGAGAACACTTAAATGCGTGGCTACAGGGATGGTGCAGGAGGGAGGGATTCCGGTTTTTGGATAACTGGGGTTCTTTCTGGGGACGGTGGGACCTCTATAAACAGGATGGTCTACACCTGAACCTGAGGGGCACCAGTATCCTTGGAGGGAGGTTTGCTAGTGCTCTTGGGGGGGGTTTAAACTAACTCTGCAGGGGCATGGAAACCCAGATTGTAGCTTCAGGGTGCAGAGCCTGGAGTGTAGGGAGGTTAGGAACATGGCATAAATTTCCAAGGAGGGTGTCTGTAAAAAGGAAAGTGGCTTGAAGTGTGTATACTTCAATACAAGAAGTATACGAAATAAGGTAGGTGAACTTGCAGCGTGGGTTGGTACCTGAGACTTCGATGTTGTGGCTATTACGGAGACATGGCTAGAACAGGGACAGGATTGGCTGTTACAGGTCCCAGGGTTTAAATGTTTTAGTAGGGTCAGAGGGGGGGGTAAAAGAGGGGGAGGTGTGGCATTGCTTGTCAAAGATAGTATTACAGTGGTGGAAAGGACGATGGATGAGGACTTGCCATCCGAGGTAGTTTGGGCTGAGGTTAGGAACAGGAAAGGTGAG
>NC_057731.1:47159939-47201117 GCF_004010195.1 Chiloscyllium plagiosum | reverse complement strand
GATTAGATTACTTACAGTGTGGAAACAGGCCCTTCGGCCCAACAAGTCCACACCGACCCGCCGAAGCGCAGCCCACCCATACCCCTACATCTACCGCTTAACTAACAGTACGGGCAATTTAACATGGCCAATTCACCTGACCTGCACATCTTTAGGACTGTGGGAGGAAACCGGAGCACCCGGAGGAAACCCACGCAGACACGGGGAGAACGTGCAAACTCCACACAGTCAATCGCCTGAGGCGGGAATTGAACCCGGGTCTCTGGCGCTGTGAGGCAGCAGTGCTAACCACTGTGCCACCGTGCCGCCCACCTAAGGGCCTGTTCCTGTGCTGTAATTGTCTTTCTTCTTTGTTCTTTGTTTTTTTCAGGGGAGCTTGAGCAGTTTAGGCCTACACTCTCTATGATTTAGAAGGATGAGTGGAGATCTAATTGAGGTATATAAGATCCTAACAGGGATCGGCCCAATCTAGAATGAGATTTCAAAGTTTTAAGTTCAAAAGTTGTAGGTTCAAAACAGTTGTTGCCTGGATTGGAGTGTATTAGCTATAAGGAGACGTTAGACAAACTTGAATTGTTACTGCTCGAGTGACAGGATCTGAGGGCTGACCTGATGGAAGCATATAAAATCATGAGATGCATGGGTAGGGTGGATAGTCACAGTGTCTTTCCCAGGGTGGAAATGTCAAATGTTAGGACCATAGGTTTAAGGGGAGAGAGGAAAAGGTTAAAGCAGATGTAACAGGCAAAGTTGCTTATACATTGGTGTAATGTGCTGCCAGGGGATGTGTTAGAAGCAGATACAATAGCAATGTTTAAGAGGTATTTAGATAGACACATGAACAGGCAGTGATTAGAGGGACATGGATTACATGCACCAGATGGGATTAGTTTCAAATGGCAACATTGTCAACAAAGATATAGTGGGCTGAATGGCCTGTTTCTGTACTATACTGTTTTATGTTCTATTCCAAAACCATCAGTCCCAACTGATTTCAATTGACCTTATGGCCATTCCTTTGAGATCACTGAATTTTTATATATCTAGTTTCTTGTCCATCCCAATTTCCATTGTTTTACCATACTTGGTTGCATTGCCATCAATTTGCGTCATTAGCTCCACAATTCATTTTATGAATCCCTCCACCTTTAAGGAATATTTTTATATTTGCTCCTGGGACATGGGCATCGCTGGCTGGGCCAGCATGCTCCCCCTATCCTTAGTTGTCCTTGAGAAGGTGACGTTGAGCTATATTCTTGTAGATGCAGTCTATTTCGTAAGGCCACCTGCCATGCCATTAGGGACGGAATTCCAGGATCTTGAACCAGTGACACTGGACGAACAGTGATATATTTCCAAGTCAGGATGGTGAATGGCTTGGAGGGGAACATGCAGGTGGTCATGTTCCTCTGTATCTGCTCATCATTTGGGAGGGAAGTGGTCTTAGGTTTGGAAGGTATTGACTAAGGGGCCATTAGACCATAAGAAATAGGAACGGGGGAGGCTGTTTGGCCACTCATGCGTGGTCCACCATCCAATAGGTCTTGGGGAATTTCTACATTGCAACTTGTAGATGTCACTGCTGCCACTGAGTGTCACTGGTGGAGAGAGTGGGTGTTTGTGAATGTGGTGTCAATCAAGCAGGCAGCTTTGTCCCGGATAGTGTTTGAGGAGTCAGGAGGTGAGTTATTCATTGTAGAATTCCTAAGCTCCGATCTGCTTAGTATTTGTATGGCTAGTCCAGTTCAGTTTCTGATCAATGGTAAACTCAGAGTTATTAAAAGCTACCTCTTTAACCAAGTATATGATCATGCTACCTGAATTCGATTCCAGCCTCAGGCTAATGTGGAGCTTGCACATTCTCCCCATGTCTGCGTGGGTTTCCTCCTGCTGCTCCGGTTTCCTCTCACAGTCCAAAGATGCGCAGGTTCGATGGCCATGCTAAATTGCTCCACAGTGTCCAGGGATGTGCAATCCAGGTGGATTAACCATGGGAAATGCAGTGTTACAGGGACAGGGTAACAGAGTGGGTCTGGATGGGATAGTCTTTGTGAGGATTGGCATGGACTCAATGGGCCAAATAGCCTACTTCCACACTGAAGGGATTCTATGATCTGTGCTGGTAATGTTTTTCTTTTTTCTTTCATGGCCAGGTCAGGCTCATCCCTAACTGCCCTTGAGTTACGCACTGGAGTGCTGTGTGCAGTTTTGGTCTCCTTTACCACGTATGGAGTCAGCTATTACGAGGGGGCATAGCTTTAAATTAAGGGGGGGTAGATATAGGACTGAATTTAGGGGTAGGTTCTTCACTCAGCGAGTCGTAAGTTCATGGAATGCCCTGCCAGTAGCAGTGGTGGACTCTCCCTCTTTATGGGCATTTAAGCGGGCATTGGATAGATATATGGAGGATAGTGGGTTAGTATAGGTTAGGTGGGCTTGGATCGGCGCAACATCGAGGGCCAAAGGGCCTGTACTGCGCTGTATTCTTCTATGTTCTATGTTACGTGCTTACCATGATTTCAAAGCTTTAATTTTATTCAAATCTGAGCAACCACCATGGTGGGATTCAAACTCTTATCCCCAGAACATTAGCCTGGGTTTCTGGAATACTAATCCAGGGACATTAGCACTGTGCCACCATTTCCCAAGAATGGTGGAGGCTGTTTTTAATGTCCTGGCTGATATTGATCCCTCATCCAACATCAATAAACCATATAATCACAGTGATTTGGTGGTGCTTGCAATACGCAAATTAACTGTTGCTTTTTTTTTTAACATTACAACTGACTACATTTCAAACGAACAACATTTGTTTTTTGCAATGTTGTGGGACTTGTCAGAACATTGCTTACTGTGACTTCAGGTGCCTGGAGTAATAGTATTCAAAGTCTATCCCTAAACCTCTCTCTTTCTGTTCTTCAAATATCCATTCAAACTACCATTTTATTTTTGACAAAACCTTTCATCTTCTTGTATCTCCTTATAGCTTTTCAAGTTGGATTTTGTTTAACGTTCCTGTGAAGTACTTTATAAACACAATTTGTTGTTTTTAAACACCTGGGCAGGTAGGTTGAAAGAACCTTGGGTGACAAGGGATGTGGAACATCAAGTCAAGAGGAAGAAGGAAGTTTACTTAAGGTTGAGGAGGCAAGGATCAGACAGGGCTCTAGAGGGTTACAAGGTAGCCAGGAAGGACTGGAAAAATGCACTTAGGGTTTTCCTTAATCCTACCCACTAGAGCTTTTTCATATCCTTTTCTAGCTCTCCTTAGACGTTCTACACTTTTGTGAGGGACAAGAGGATGGCCAGAGCGAGGGTAGGGCCTATTAGGGATAGTGAAGTGAGGTAGTGCCTGGAGTCAGAGGAAGTAGAGGAGGTCCTTAATGAATACTTTGCTTCTATATTCACTACTGAGAGGGACCTTGGTGTTTCTGAGAACAGTGTGAAACAGCCTTATGTGTGAGAACAGGTTGATATTAAGAAGGAGGATGTGCTGAAAGTTTTGAAAAACATAAGGATAGGTAAATCCTCTGGACCAGACGGGATATACTCTAAGTTACTACAGGAAGCAAGAGAAGTAATTGCTGCACCTTTGGCGATTATCTTTGTGTCAGATGATTGGAGGGTAGCAAATATTATTCCCTTGTTCAAGAAAGGGAAATAGGGATAACCCTGGGAATTACAGGCCAATCCGTCTCCCGTCAGTGATGGAATAGTATTGGAGAGGATTCTGAGAGACAGGATTTAAGATTTCTTGGAAAATCATAGTTTGATGAGAGATTGTCTATATGGCTTTGTGAGGGGCAGCACTTATTGAATTCTTTTGAGGATATGACAAAATGCATTGATGAAGGTAGAGCAATGGATGTGGTGTACATGGACTTTGGCAAGGCATTTGATTAGGTTCCCCTGGTGGCTCAGTGGTTAGGACTGCTGCCTCACAGCGCCAGAGATCTGGGTTCAATTCCCGCCTTAGGCGCCTGTCTGTGTGGAGTTGGAACATTCTCCCAATGTCTGCATGGGTTTCCTCCCACAATCCAAAAAGATATGCAAATTAGGTGAATTGGCCATGCTAAATTACCCATAGTGTTAAGTCCATTAGTCAGGGGTAAATATAAGGTAGGGGAATGGGTCTGGGTGGGTTACGCTTCGAAAGGTCAGTGTGGACTTGGGCCAAATGGCCAGTTTCCATACTATAGGGAATCCAATTCCCTGGGCCAGAGAGGATATACCCTAGGCTACTATAGGAAGCAAGGGAAGAGATTGCTGCACCTTTGGTGATGATCTTTACATCCTCATTGTCTACTGGAGTAACGCCAGATGATTGGAGGGTGGCAAATGTTATTCCCTTGTTCAAGGAAGGGAATAGGATTAATCCTGGAAATTACAGACCAGTCAGTCTTACATCAGCAGTGGGGAAATTATTGGAGAAGATTCTGAGAGACAGGATTTATGATCATCTGAAAAACCATAGTTTGATTAGAGAGCACGGCTTTGACAGGGGCAGGTCATGCCTCACAAATCTTATTGAATTCTTTGAGGCTATGACAAAACACGTTGATGAAGGTAGGATGGTGGATGTGGAGTACATGGATTTTAACAAGGTGTTTGATAAGGTTCCCCATGCTAGGCTCAATTGAAAGTTAAGGATGCATGGGATACAGGGAAACTTGTCTGGATACAGAATTGGCTCACCCATGAAAGACAGAAGGTGGTGGGAGAAGGAAAGTATTCAGCCTGGAGCTTGGTGACCAGTAGTGTTCTGCAGGGATGGGTTCTGGGACCTCTGCTCTCTGTGATTTTTATAAGTGACTTGGATGAGGAAGTGGAAGGGTGGGTTAGTAAGTTTGCCGATGACATGAAGGTTGGTGGAGTTTTGGATAGTGTGAACGGCTGTTGTAGTTTGCAACGGGACACTGACAGGATGCAGAGCTGGGCTGATAAGTGGCAGATGGAGTTCAATCTGGAAAAGTGTGAAGTCATTCACTTTGGAAGGTCGAATTTGAATGCAGAATACAGGGTTAAAGGCAGGATTCTTGGCAGTGTGGAGAAACAGAGGGATCTTGGGGTCAGTGTCCATAGATCCCTCAAAGTTGCCACCCAGGTTGATAGGGTTGTTAAGAAAGCATATGGTGTGTTGGCTTTCATTAGGGGGGGATTGAGTTTAAGAGGTGTGAGGTTATGCTGCAGCTCTGTAGGGCCCTGCTTATACCACACTTGGAATATTGTGTTCAGTTCTGGTCGCCACATAGGAAAGATGTGGAAGCTTTAGAGAGGATGCAGAGGAGATTTACCAGGATGCTGCCTGCACTGGAGGGCATGTCTTAAGAAAGGTTGATGGAGCTAGGGCTTTTCTCATTGGAGCAAAGGAGAATAAGAGGTGACCTGACAGAGATGCACAAAGATGTTGAGAGGCATAGAATGGATAGCTAGAGACTTTTTCCAATGGCAGAAATGTCTATCATGTGGAGGCATATTTTTTAAGATAATTGGAGGAAGTTTAGGGGAGATGTCAGAGGTAGGTTCTTTACACAGAATGATGGGTGCGTGGAATGCACTGCTAGCAGTGGTAGTCCCAGATACATTAGGGACATTTAAGCAACTCCTGGATAGGCACATGGAAGACAGTACAATGAAGGGGATGTAGATTAGTCTGATCTGAGAGTAAGATAAAAGGCTGGTACAATATTGAGGGCTGAAGGGCCTGTATTGTTCTATGTTGACACATGCAGCGTATCAGAAGGACCTATCAACAGATGAAATTTATTTCCTATTTTGTTTGCCACATGTAATTCCACCTTGGTAACTTTTCAATTATGTAACAAGTGTAAATATTGTTTAATAAAGTCACATTTCCTTTTAATGAAATGTATAATTATAGCTCTACACTTGAGCAGAGCCATCAGCATTGAACACTTTGGAGCCTGGTTCAGAACAGGATACATTTAGGGAATAGTTCCTTTATACACTTTCAGGCTAAATGTAATGCTGGCCTCATATCTAAAGGACTGGAGTCTAACAATGCAGAAATTATGCTTGAGCTGCACAAAGGCCTGGTTAGACCCCAGTTGAAGTACCATGAACAGATATGGGCACCATACCTTAAGAAAAAAATTATGACCTTGGAGGGAGTAATATGTAGGTTTACAAGAATGATACCTGGACTTCAGGGGCTAACTTATGAGGAGAGATTACACTTTTCTGGCCTGTTTTCTGTAGAATTTAGAACATTTAAAAAGTTGATCTGATCAAAGGTTTAAGGTGATAACTGGAAAAGACAAAGTAGAAAAACTATTTCCACTGGTTGGGGATTCTAGAACTAGGAGACACAGCCTCAAAAATTAGAGTGAGACCATTCAGGAGATAGACTTTTCTTGAGCAAAGATGTCTGAGCCATAGGTGGGTGTGTGGAGTTAGGCCACAGATCAGACATGATCTCACTGAATAATGGAACAGGCTTTAGAGGCTGAATGTCCGCCTCCTGTTCCAATTTTCAACAAGGGGTTAATTACAGAGTAAAAAGCTCCCTCTACATTATCCAGCCAACATATCTGAACCTCACATTTAGTGTGCCAATGAACAGGTGTGACACTACAATTTCTCACATCCTTGGCAACTGAGACAAAGGATGTGTGCCAAATAATTGTAGCGTGAACTCAACTGTGGGAGGAAAGTGGATGCATTGAAGTATTGTTACATGAGCTGGAAGGTCAGTGACAAAATGCCCCATCCTTTTTTCTCTGCAGTTTTTCTCCATTTAAGCTACAATTTCTCACATCCTTGGCAACTGAGACAAAGGATGTGTGCCAAATAATTGTAGCGTGAACTCAACTGTGGGAGGAAAGTGGATGCGTTGAAGTATTGTTACATGAGCTGGAAGGTCAGTGACAAAATGCCCCATCCTTTTTTCTCTACAGTTTTTCTCCATTTAAGGTAGTTAAAATTCAAGGGCACACTCACTATCTGTTACACATTATAAGCAAGCTGTACTCTTAAACCCATTAATCCTTCAATGGTAAAGCAGTACAAATACTAAACACACTATCTACGGAAAGTAACAGTGCAATCACGTTCAGGGATGCAAGCCAGAACACTAACTGAAATACACCAGAAATAAGATTGGTGTAATTGAACACAAAATATTCACAGCCTCTCTCTGAAAACTTTTAACTGAAAGTTCTGATGGCCTTTTAATTTTGGAATTTCAGTCCAAAAAGGTTAACCACAACATTGCTGCCCTGCCAAAAACAAGTGCAAACTCAACCAATACACCACCTCTTGAACTACTAGGCAAATGGTTCTGAAGTTCGCAGGGGTCACTGGACCCAAAACATTCACTCTGCTTTTTCTCCACACAGATGCTTCCAGACCTGTTGAGTTTTTCCACCAATTTAGAGTCATGGAGTTGCACAGCACAGAAACAGATCCTTTGATCCAACTCGTCCATGCTGACCAGATATCCTAAATTAATCTTGTCCCATTTGCCAGCATTTGGCCCATATCCCTCGAAACCCTTCCTGTTCAAGTACCATCCAGATACCTTTTATAGCTTCTGATTCTGTTTCTGATTTCCAACATCACAGTTTTTGGGCTTTAGTTTTAAATTGGACCAAAAATGTTGTTACTCCTCGTAGGTCTAACTTTTAGTGGTGGGACTTGTGTATTTTAGAAAAAAATGACAGAAGTTATGGACCTCACAATGATCAACCTCTTCTTAAAAAATTCCTTCTCTAGTTTAGCCTCATCTCTGTACTTAGAGTCATTGAGATTTACAGCATGGAAACAGAGCTGAAAATGTGTTGCTGGAAAAGTGCAGCAGGTCAGGCAGCATCCAAGGAACAGGAAAATCGACGTTTCGGGCATAAGCCCTTCTTCAGGAAAGAAGGGCTTATGCCCGAAACGTCAATCCTCCTGTTCCTTGGATGCTGCCTGACCTGCTGTGCTTCTCCAGCAACACATTTTCAGCTCTGACCTCCAGCATCTGCAGTCCTCACTTTCTCCTCGAAGCATGGAAACAGACCCCACTTGTTTCAAAAGCTTTAACAAAGGACATCAGGGAGGAAAAATACCACTGTTTTCATATTTTGGAAATATAGTGATTGGAAAACAAACCTAATAGATTGACAAAAAGAGAAGTTAGGAGCTTTTAGTTCACAGTTATTAGGAAAAAGAATATTTAACTGGAAAATATTGTTGAAACAAATATCTGAAGTATCTGTTTAAGTATTCAACAGAAAAGAGTATGTGAGAAAAGGATCAGGCAATCACAAAGTGGACTATAGGAAATGGAAGGAGTAGACCCTTCAAGCATGCTCTATAGTTGACCTATATAAATGCAACTTCCCTGCACGAGCCCCCAAAGACATTGATCCCTGTTATATCTAAAAATATGTTCTAAACCAAGGGACATCATTTAAAATTGAGGAAGTACTCATTTAAAACGCACAGAGGGCTGAGAGTCCTTCCTGAAAAGGCAGTAGAAGCAATGTGTTTGAACATTTCT
Source organism: Chiloscyllium plagiosum (assembly GCF_004010195.1). Classification (NCBI taxonomy): domain Eukaryota; kingdom Metazoa; phylum Chordata; class Chondrichthyes; order Orectolobiformes; family Hemiscylliidae; genus Chiloscyllium; species Chiloscyllium plagiosum. The sequence goes on along the minus strand of NC_057731.1, from coordinate 47,192,614 downwards.
AATGTGGGGCAGATAAGTAAGGGGGTGAAAGGTTATCTGAGGTAGGCAGAGATTTGAGGTTATAATCAGATCAGTCATGATTTGAAATGACAGAAGGTGCTTTGGGGCTGCGTAGCCTACTCCTGTTCCTTGCCAAAAGCAGATGCTGGAAATCTGAAATAAAAATAACTCAGCAGGTCTGGCAGCATCTGTGGAGAGACAGACGATCAGTGTTAACAGGGTGGCATGGTGGCTCAGTGGTTAGCACTACTGCCTCACAGCACCAGGGTCCCAGGTTCGATGCAAGCCTTGGGCGACTGTATGTGGAGTTTGCACATTCTCCCCGTGTCTGCGTGGGTTTCCTCCCACAGTCCAAAGATGTGCAGGTCAGGTGAATTGGCCATGCTGAATTGCCCGTAGGGAATAGGTGCATTAGTCAGAGGGAAATGGGACTGCGTGGGTTACTTTCCGGAGAGTCGGTGTGGACTTGTTGGGCCGAAGGGCCTGTTTCCACACTGTAGGGAATCTAATCATTTCAAATCCAATTGGTATTCTGATAAAAAGTCATACTGGACTCAAAACATTAAGTCTTGTTTATCCACAGACCTGCTGAGTTTCTCCACACATTCTGCTTTTATTCATTATCATAGAATCCTACAGTGTGGAAGGAGGCCATTCAATCCATCCAGTTCACATTGACATCCCAAGAGCATCCCACTCAGACCCATCCCCCCTACCCTATCCTTATAACCCTGCATTTCCCATGCCTGGCCCACTTAACCTACACCTCCCTGGACACAATGGCAATTTAGCATGGCCAATCCACCTAACCTGCACATCTTTGGACTGTGGGAAGAAACTGGAGCACCCACGGAGTACACACGCAAATAGGGAAGATGTGCAAATTCTACACAGATAGGGTGGAGGGTAGAATCAAACCCAGGCCCCTTGCACTGTGAGGCAGCAGTGAGAGCCAGTGTGTTGTCCCTGCTCCTTGTTTGTAGATTCACAAATGTACTCAATGACTGAGCCTCCACAGCCCTATGGGGTAAAGATTCAAGAAGCAAATCCTCTTCATTTCAGTCCCAAATTCTTACTTTGGAGATTGAGAGGGTGCAGATGTGATCAGCTGAGAATTCGCTTTCTGTGCCATTTCACTCTCTTCTCTTTTCCTTGGCCTGAGGTTTGGTTTCTGGAAATTATTCAATGGAGCACAGCCCTGGGTTAAGCTGCTGTGATAGCTCAAATCAAGATTGCTAACTCATCAGATATGGAATCACAAAGGAGATCACACCGTGCTGTACAGTGCATATAGAGGGCACTCTTTTAATAGAATTGAAGACCAGGTAAGTTATGTTAAATGGTGTACTATTCTGGTCATGTCAGAAATCAGACTTAGAGGCACTGGAGAAGGTGCAAAATAGATTTGTAGGAATTCCACCAGAATTGAGAAGATGTACATGGGCTAGAAAAGAAGCTGAGGGTTGACTTAAGCTCTTTATTTTTACTATAGGGGTATTAATAGTGCCTACATGGGAAGGACATAACATACAAAGTAGGCTATTTGCTCCTTCAAACCTGCCCTGCCATTTATTAAGATCATGGTCCAGAGTGTGTTGCTGGAAAAGCACAGCAGGTCAGGCAGCATCCGAGGAGCAGGAGAATCAACGTTTCGGGCCGGAGCCCTTCATCAGGAATGAGGCTGGGAGCCTCGGGGGTGGAGAGATAAGTGGGAGGGGGGTGGGGCTCGGGAGAAGGTAGCTAAGAGTGCAATACGTGGATGCAGGTGAGGATGAGAGTCTACTTGAGGATGTGGCTGAAGAGCTTCATGGCAGAGGAGAGGACTTGGGGAGTACAGTGAGAGAGGAACTCACCGAGATCTTTGTAGAGAGAGAGGAGAAAGAACTTCCTTAAGGTAGGCATCCTTGGAAGAGGCTTCACAGTCAGGGCTGATCTAGCCCAGGCCTCAATACCCTGATATTTCAAAACATTTATCTCCTTCCTCTTTAAGTACTATCAATGATCTATCCACCACAAGTCTCTAGAGTAGAGAATTTCAGACATTCACCACACTCAAAGTAGAGAAGATGTTTCCTCTTGTGGGGGGGGGGGGGATTCAAAATAGGAGTCATAAAACTCAGATAGAGTCATAGAGTCATAGAGATGTATAGCATGGAAACAGACCCTTCAGTCCAACCCATCCATGCTGACCAGATATCCCAACCCAATCTAGTCCCACCTGCCAGCACCCAGCCCATATCCCTCCATACCCTTCCTATTCATATACCCATCCAAATGCCTCTTAAATGTTGCAATTCTACCAGCCTCCACCACATCATCTGGCAGCTCATTCCATACATGTACCGCCCTCTGCGTGAAAACGTTGCCCCTTAGGTCTTTTTTATATCTTTCCAATAGGAAAGACATAGTCCATTCTATGGGCGGCACGGTGGCACAGTGGTTAGCACTGCTGCCTCACAGCGACAGAGACCCGGGTTCAATTCCCGACTCAGGCGACTGACTGTGTGGAGTTTGCACATTCTCCCCGTGTCTGCGTGGGTTTCCTCCGGGTGCTCCGGTTTCCTCCCACTGTCCAAAGATGTGCAGGTCAGGTGAATTGGCCATACTAAATTACCCGTAGTGTTAGGTTAAAGGGGTAAATGTAGGGGTATGGGTGGGTTGCGCTTCGGCGGGTCGGTGTGGACTTGTTGGGCTGAAGGGCCTGTTTCCACACTGTAAGTAATCTAATCTAATTCAGCCCCTGTAACATATCCCACATTCCCATTTACACTGTTCGGTAAAGTATTTATCAAATTCAGCTTCCACTGCTCTTTTGTGTCGACATTTCAGATAGCGTAAACCACAGAGCAAATGACATTGGTGCAAAACTATAGTATTGGGTCCATCGAGTCTGATCTGCTGTTCCACCATGGCTGACATGTGTCTCAAAAAAATCTCCCACAATTTCACTATAAGCCTTGCTCCCCTTATCAATATGTATCTATCTTAAAAACAGAACTGTGTCTGTGTCTCTGTATGTCTTTTGTGTGTGTGTTTCAGGTTATTGGCAGGAGGCAGAGGGTGGTGGAGGAGGCTTGTCCTTGGGACTGGAGGCCTGTGACCAGCAGCGTTCCACAGGGATTGGTGCAGGATCCACTTTTGGTTGTCACTTATATCAATAATTTAGATGAGACTTCTAGAAGGCATTGTGAGCAAGTTTACGGCTGATACCAAGATTAGTAATAAAATGGAAGGTGAAGAAGGTTACATAAGATTACAAAGAGAGCTTAACAAATTGGATCATTGATTCATCGAGTTTTACAGCACAGAAACAGACCCTTTGGTGCAACTCATTCATTCCAACCAGATGTCCAAAATTAACTTAGTTGAATGTTCCACCATTTCTTCCATATCCCCCTAAACATTTCCAATTCATGTCTCCATCCAGATTCCTTTTAAATGTTGTAATTGTAACACCCTCCACCACTTCGTCTGGCAGCCCATTGCATACACGCACCATCCTCTGTGTGAAAATGGTCGCTTTTAGGTGCCTTTTTAATCTTAAATCTATGTCCTCTCTTTTTGGACTTCCCTGCACTGGGGTAAAGACCCTGACTATTCACCCTATCCATGGTCTTCATGATTTCTGTCTGTGTTTTCTGTCAACCTTGGGCCTAAGTTCTGAAATTCAATACTGACAACTCTTCCTTCTCCAACACATCACAATCCTAAAATCGTTTTAATCAACTTGTTCAGCCACATTATGAAACACCTCTGTGGGATTTGAAACTAGACTTCTGAGCTCAGAGGTAGGGACACTACCACCATTTGGCAACAGTCCCTAAAGCTGCAACATTATTCCTTCCTTTATACTCTTCTAAGGATTCACTCGATCTATCCTGTCTGTACCTGACATATGCTTCCTTCTTTTTCTTAACCAAACCCTCAATTTCTTTAGACATCCAGCATTCCCTATACCTACCAGCCTTCCCTTTCACCCTGACAGGAATATACTTTCTCTGGATTCTCATTTTCTCATTTCTGAAGGCTTCCCATTTTCCAACTGTGCCTTTACCTGTGAACATCTGCCTCCAATCAGCTTTTGAATACCGTCAAAATTGGCCTCTCTCCAATTTAGAACTTCAACGTTTAGATCTGGTCTATCCTTTTCCATCACTATTTTAAAACGAATAAAATTATGATGTTCATTAATAATCCAATTCTGGAGAATTTTATTCAGCCACAGCCTGATGAAAGTGTGAAATTCACTGCCATGTGGAGTACTCAGGGCAAAAGGGCAGAGGGTTATTGGAGGAGATTCTAGGTAGTGCATGTAGAGGATGCTGATTGGGGAAATTAACAGAAAAGGTGACGGGAAGTTTACAGCAAACATAAACCTTGTAATTGATCAAACAGCCAGTTTCTGTCCTGCAAACTCTGTGGAACAAAAACAAAATTTCAATGTAGCAGTTCCCCAGTTTGCAGATGAAGGTCAGAGTGGAGGGGAGGGAAGATGAGATGCAACTGATTAACCAATTATTTAACAGCACTCAACTTTACAAGACTTTGAAAAGCAACTCCATCTCAAGCACATGATCCGTGGCGTTTGCTGTGGACAAGTTCAGAGCCAGCCGTTGGATGTGAAGCTGTTCCGCAAGTCCTTTCTCTCTGCCTCAGTCAAAGGCAGCAGGGGAGAACGACAAAATCCCCCGTAATATCCAAACCATCCCATCGCCTCCTTGAGGGCTGCAATGCCATACTTTTGCGTAACCTGCATCAGATAAAAATACTTTGCTCATTATGAAGAAAAGGAAGCTCCTTTAACAAAATGCAAACTGAACTACACAGATCGTTTTTTCAAATATATCATAAGTGCCCAGAATTGATGGCAGGACCAACATTTATTGCCAGTCCCTAATTTCTTCTGACTACCTTCTTGAGCTGCTATAGCCTGTGGTGAAGGAATTCTAGGATTTTGACTCAGCAATGGTTTAAAAATAAACCATGGGTTAAAGTTTAGATTGGAGTCAGAATGGTGTGTGCCTTGGTGGGAAAGTTGCAGGAAGTGTCTTTCATCTTTTCAATGGTAGAGGTTATGGGTTCGGAAGTTGTTGTGAAAGGAGTTTGGTGGGTTTCTGCAGCTTGTGGATTGCAGGCTGCCCTGTGGAATGGACCCACCAAACCAAAGACTGACTAGCGACTGTTGCCAACCATCATGAGATGCTTCCAACTTGAAATGCCCTCTCTGTCCCCAGGCTACATAGAGCTGGAAGACTGCCTATTGGCAAAGCATCAACAAGAACACAACCCCACCCATTACTTGGACTTCCATTCAAAGATTTCCTCTGCTCACCTCATGCACTTTGGAACCAGGAGCTTATCCTGAAACCAGGGTCTCAAAACAGAATGAAAATCCAGACCCTGCTTTTAAAAACAGAAAGTCAAAGTTATACTCACTGCTGTGTTTGGCTCAATCAGCCTGTATTGAAGTTCTCGGGCTTCTGCCCACTTCCCCTCAAGGCACAGCTTTTCCAGACTGCACAAAGGCTCTCCGAGGACATTGGCAAGCGCACACACACCACCCACAGCCCCTGAACAATCAATCAGGGATAGAAAAAAATTTTTTTAATTTTGTTAGCAAAGAATAAACTTGCATTTTAATAGCATCATTCACATCTTCATAATAGCTGTGGCTACCTCTCGCCCTTTGGAGTCTGAATGACATTCAATGACCTCACCATTGATGAATGGGGTTACCATTGACCAGACACTGAATTGGACCAGCCATATCAATACCATGCTTACGAGACCAGGTCAGAGGCTGGGAATCCTGCAGCAAACCCTGACTCCCAAAGCCTATCCACCAGCTACAAGGTAAAAGTCAAGAGTATTATGGAATGAGGTAGATTGGTCCTTGTTCAGCAATGGAGAGAATTGTTATTGAGTGCAGATGGGAATGTGCAGTAATTAGAACAGCTATGATCTTATTAAAAGGCAATGACAAAGTGGTCTACTCCTGCTCCCAATTCTCATGTTTGAATGTACTCTCTCGTCTGAACAGATGCAATGCCAACACGTTCAGAAAGCTTGACACCATCAGGATACAGCAGTCCACTCAACTGACACCACATTTACGACTTTCAACATTCACTCACACCTTCACCAACACTCAGTAGCAGCAGTGCATACCATCAAAAGGCTCCTTAGAAAGTACCAGCCAAATACATCACCATCTAGAAGGACAAAGGCAGCAGATACATGGAAACGCCACCACCTATACGCTCCCCTCCAAAGCCACTCACCATCCTGACTTGGAAATATATTGCTGTTCAGTGTCATTGGGTGAAAGTCTGGAACTCCCTCCCTCACCACATTGTGGGCCTACATACACCAAATGGACTGCAGTAATTCAAGAGGCAGCGCACCATCACCTTCTCGAGGGCAATTAGGGATGGGTAATAAATGCTGGCCCAGCCAGTCACACCCACATCCCATGAAGTTAAAAAAAAATTCTGCTTTCAAGTCCCAGTTCAGGGACATGAGACCACAGTCTGCACTGACATTTCGGAGATCAGTACTGAGGGAGTGTGCCCCTTTGCAGTTCCATCAAACCACCCACCATCTGCCTTCTCAGATCAATGGAAAATATCTGGAAAGTAAAAAGGTAGGTTTGCTCCAATATTCTGACCAACATTTTTCCCTCTTTATAACACATTACCTAGTCATGATCACATTGCTGTTTATTGGGTACTTGCTGTTTGCAAATTGGTGACAACATAATATTTAAATGCTTTTTCAGATTTTGTTTTAGAAGGAAAGTCACTCTTGCAACATCTACATAGGTAGCAGGTTGATCCTATGATGGGACATTATACAGGTTCCTCTGTTTGGAATCCAGCACAGCCTATTCAAATGAAATAGGTTTGATGCCTCAAACCTGTTCCTTTCTTGCAAAATCTCAACTCCAAAGCTGTATCTAATCCCATGCTGAACCGGTCTCAGGAACTTTCGATGGGGACAGTGTCGAGAGAGCTTTACTTTCAGTTTAAAAGAGCAGATGCAGCTGTACTCTGCAGCTAACCCAATGCTGTGGAATGCACTGCCAGCAGTGGTGGTAGAGTCAGATACATTAGGGATATGTAAGTGACTCTTGAACAGGCACATGGAAGATAGTACAATGAAGGGTATGTAGGTTAGTGACATCTTAGGGTAGGATAAAAGGTCAGCACAACATCGAGGGCCGAAGGGCCTGTACTGTGCTGTACTGTTCTATGTTTGATGGGCACAGGAAGTAACAAAATGGGAAGAGTTATACGCTGGGTAAATATTCATTATGATGGAATACAAAAGAAAATGGTTACAATTTTAATAATTACACCCAGAAATCTAATCTTAATAGCAAAAAATACAGCAGTAACATATCTGACAGAAAACATTTAAAATTGGAACCTGAAGTTTTGTCTCTTCTCAAGCATTTACGTAACACTTAACATCATGAATGTTGCAAATCAATTCACAAGAGAGTGTGTTGAGTTACCACCTGATAGCCACACGAGGAGATGCGAGGACAGGCGATTGCGCAGGTTTGATGGTCCATCATAAAACAGAAAACGTGTCAGAGGTTTACAGTAGGAATTCCAGAGTTCAGTGTCAACAATGGACAATCAGGGATGCACACAAGGTCAGAATCGGAGGACTGACTGGCACAGACTCGATGGGCAGAAGGGCCTTTTCCTGGGCTGTAGACTTCAATGACTACGACTACAGTTGCAGCCACCTCAGATTGTTGGAGGTTTCAGAGTTAGGGAGGGGTTAGGCTACAGAACGATTGTAAGTGTGTGTGTGTATTATCATGTCTCCAGCACTGCAATGTATACTCCCAAAAGAACATGCTGGAAATGTCAAGTTGAGTGATAGAATTATTCTTTTTCCCTCTCTTCTTCTGGAATAATCTTCTCTTCACATGAAACCTCTTTGAATCAACCCCGTAACCCTACACTGCTCCTAATCACATATTGAATTTTTGATATCTTGTCAAGTTAAAGTAGATTGTCTCCCTCAAAGAAAAGTTGAACAGTAACCACAACTTGACAAGTGTATCAACGCAGTCAAACTTGCCATTCGCTGATCCTGAACTTGTTCCTCTCCACCCTGTAAAAAACAGTGAGACACAAGCCCAGCAGGAGGGTCAGGGTCAGTTACTCTGGTGTATGAAAAGCATAATTCCATTCCAGTGATTCTAGACTTTAGCTACTCCCCCACCATCAGTCCATCACATGGTGAACAGACAGCAGCCACTCTGCAGCTCAAATCCCAAAGTCATTGTGCAGCCCAACACCCCGCCATGTACCTTTTTACTAAGAAGAAAACAGAAATTGCTGGAAAAACTCAGCAGGTCTGGCATCCTGTAGGAAGAAAACAGAGTTAACATTTCAAGCCCAGTGACTCATCATCAGAATTGAGATAGCGGCTATCAGTTCTGTTGAAGGATCATGTGGCTCGAAACATTAACCCTGCTTTCTCTCCACAGATGCCTGATTGAGTTTCTCCATCAATTTCTGTTTCCATTTCAGATTTCCAGCTTTGTTTTATTTTACGTTTTCACTGAATGCCAATTAGTAAGCATTTTCTCAATAAATAGAAAACATCCAATCACTCCCTCAAAGAGGTGGCACCAGCAGAATGGGCCAAATAGCCTCCTTTTATGTTATGATCATACTCTCCATCTGTGTGAGCAGACCATCCCCAGTTCCCTATCTCCATTATGGGTGGCCTCTTACCTACTGAATAAGCAGAGAGCAGGAATCCAGCTGATCCAGCCAGCACCTGGAAATTCCGGTTCCTGGTTTTGTGGACAATCAGTGCGATTCTTGTGATCTGGGGAAGATGAACTGAAGCTTAAAATACCATCTATTGCCAGCCAGCCAATGAGTTATTTGATTTGATTTATTGCTGTCACGTGCACTGAGGTGCAGTGAAAAGTGTTGTCTTACGTGCTTTACAGACAGATCGCACTATACAAGTGTATCAGGGTAACAGAACAGAGTGCAGGGTACAGCTGCCAAGAAAGTGCAGAGAGAGCAAGATCAACATTAACTTAAAGAGGTGCATTCAAAAATCTGATAACAGTGGAGAGGAAGCTGTTCTTTAGTCTGTTTGTACATGTACGCAAACTTTTATATCTTCTGCTCAATGGAAGAGGGTGGAAGAGAGTATACCCAAGATGGAAGGGGTCTTTGATTATGTTGGTTTCTTTTCCAAGGCAGTGGGAAGTATAGATGGAGTCAGTGGATGGGAGGCCGGTTATCGTGATGGTCTGGGTTGTGTTCACGACTCTCTGTAGTTTCTTTCGGACTTAGAAAGAACAGTTATTATATCACACTGTGATGCAGCCAGATAGGATGGTTATAGATAGGACAGGACTTTAAACAGGACAACAGTCTATTTACAAACAGCCTCTACAAACTACAGCCAATAGCATTCATAGCTGACACTACCACAACTTCGCCTGATAAGAACAGGATTATCTCTCCACAAGATGCAGGTAGTGGAGGACACATAGGTACAATCAATCCAAGTCTTTTACGGTGGTTTAATTCCCAGGAGGTGAGTAGCAAGGCATGACCTGAATCATCTCATTTAGAACAGGCCAACAAAATGGTCTGCCCTCCTGTGAAGAAGCTTAGTGAATCCTCACAGTGCAGATAGGCCATTCAGCCCATCGAGTGTGCACCAACCCTCTAAAGAGCATCTAGACCCAGCCACCTATCCTATCCCCGTAGACCTGCATTTACCATGGCCATTCCACCTAACCTGCACATCTTTGCACTATGACTGTGGGAGGAAACTAGAACACCCAGAGGGGACCCATACAGACACTGGGAAATTTGCAAACTCTACAGTGATAATCACCCAATGCTGGAATGAAATCGGGGTCCTTAGCGCTAAGAGGCAGAAGTGCTAAGCACTGAGCCACCACACTGCCCCATAGAACAGAAGACATTATGAGCAAGTTTGTAACAATTTTAATAGAGTATGTAATCAGCAGTGTTTCAATTTGCCTCCAAAGGTTGAGGGCCCCATTCCAGACAGCTGAGCAGAGAAATTATATCTGACTCTTCCTGGCAGGACAAAAGGATCAGTTCACAGGCAAAACACCTTCCTTGAGATGGACTATTAAACTGAGGCCGCATCCAGCCTCACAGATAACAGATCCCATGGCATTATCCCTCAACTAACACCACTAAAGGAAAGAGAGATTATCTGGTCATCATGAATTTGTTATTTCTGGGATCTCACTGTACATAGGCTGGTTGATTCCTGCAGACAGGGTAGTGCCTCGGCTGGAGAACTGGAGATGTCCCCATTGGGAACAGGATCAGGGCCACCCTATGCTCTGATGCCTCCACCTCCTGGTCATGGACCTCACAGTGTGATCTCTGACAGCAGTAAGGAGGCAGATGCCAGTGGAGACCACAAGATGGCACCATCTTAAACATACAGGACCAGAGGCGAGGTCAGGAAGCATATCCAGGGTGGAGGAAATCAGGAATTCTCTGCTCCAAAGAGGCTGGGGTTGGTAAAGGACTGTGGGTCCCGACTGAAAACTTTAACACGGAGATTTTTGCTGAGTAAGAGATAACGTCATGGTTTAGATACAGATAACAATGATCGACCTGAACGATGGGTTAGGCGCCAGGGGCTGAATGGCCTCCTCACATACCCCTTGCAAGTTAAGAGGATGAAACAAGGAAGGGGATGATTACTTACATCGTTCCCACTGTCCTTCAGCCCGATGATGTTTGGATGTTGAGATAGTGTGAGGATTGCGTCCATTGGAAGCTCCAGTGCAGTGTTGCCAGGGACACTGTACAACACAACAGGCACAGGTGAGGCATCTGCTACCTGAATTGAAATCATCAAGAACAATCAAGAGAGTGATTGGTTAGTGTTCTTGTGGCACAGTGGTAGCATCCCTACCTCAGAGCTAGGAAACTCTCATTCAAATCCCACCAGTTCCAGAGGTAGAACAGAGAACAATACAGCACAGAAATGGGACCTTTGGCCCAAATTAAACAATCCCTTTTGCCTGCCCTTGGTCCATATCCCTCCGTTCCTTGTATATTCATGTGCTGCTTTAAAAGCCTCTTTAACACCCCTATCGTATCTGCCTCCACCACCACCCCCCAGCAGCATGTTCCAAACTCCTACCACTCTTTAAAAAAAAATTTGTCCCTCACATCTCCTTTGAACTTTTCCCCCATTCACCTTAAATGCATGCCCCCTAGTATTAGACATTTTAACTCTGGGAAAAGGATTCTGATGGTCAACCCTATCTATGCATCTTGTAATTTTATAGATTTCTATCTCAGGGTTCTTCTAGAGGTATGCAAAAACATCTTGAATAGTTTGATTAGAACATAACACAAGAATGATTGATTGATTAAAAGATCCCATCGCCCAGTGACTCTGGCACACCTCAATGTGGGATCATAGCCAATTTACTCTTTGTTGATTCCCATACAATAGCAATGTGCTGAAACCACACAATGCTTGAGGAGTGGGAAAAAATATGAGCACACAGCTCTTTATCTACAGTGCATTCGCCATGGCATTCTCATCCCAAAAGCTAGAACATGAAAATCAAAATCAAGTTTGACAATCCAATGCACTACATATCATTATCACATGGTCAACAACAACAAACACGGAAACTGCTGGAAAAACTCAGCAGGTCTGGCAGCATCTGTGCAGAGAAAGCAGAGAGTTTTGGGTTCAGTGGCCTTTCCTCGGAAGCAAGATCCTTCTCTTCGCTAACTAGCAAGCACCATCACTCACACACCTCATGGAAAGGTCTGTCTCATTATAAAAGTGCGACCAGCGAAAGGTCCCCCTGCAAACACCTTTTATTGAGGCAAGAGAAGAAAAATATCTTTGACAGCAAGAGGAATATCCAGAAGGCCATACATGAGCAGAAGTTATTTCCCTGTTAACAGCCAGCTATTAACTCCGCTGGGGTTAGGGTTACCTGTTTGTGTAACTGTTACCTGCATATAGTGCTGGATGAAAGCAGCACTGTTCATTCTGCCCCGATAGTAAAACGGAGTGATAACCATCACCGCATTCGCCCCTGCTTCAGCCATCTTGAGTGTCATTGCAATGGTGGCCTCCGTGGCTGTTGGGAGCAGAGAGAGAAATTGCCACTTACAACCTGTTTGTAGTAGCCATGGCAACGAGATCTCATTCACTGACCTGAAACTGACACTGATGGTTAGAGCCTGGTGGGGGGGGTGGCGTACCTCTTGCCCCACACTGTGTTAGAAGGCAGCACCTGCTGTAATTAGGGACAGGCAATAAATTGCTGGCTTTGCCTATGAAATTCGCATCATCTTAAAAAAAATCTTTTTTTTAAGATTGCTGGGAAATGTTAGGACAGTTATAAGCTTAAAAACAGTCCAGCTACAGCCCACACAACCTTCTCCAGCAACACAACCGTGACTGAGTGTTGCTCTTTCTCTCTCACTCATTGCCCCGGTTCTTTCTCAGATCTATTGCCCAGTGCACAGTTATTTGAAGTTCAAAGTTTGGGTGAAGATTTGTAGCTCGGGTGCTCGTTGTTGTGGTTCTGTTCGCCGAGCTGGAAATTTTTGTTGCAAACATTTCGTCCCCTGTCTAGGTGACATCCTCAGTGCTTGGGAGCCTCCTGTGAAGCGCTTCTGTGGCGTTTCCTCCGGCATTTATAGTGGCCTGTCCCTGCCGCTTCCGGTTGTCAGTTTCAGTTGTCCGCTGTAGTGGCCGGTATATTGGGTCCAGGTCTATGTGTTTGTTGATGGAGTTTGTGGATGAGTGCCATGCTTCTAGGAATTTCTTGGCTGTTCTTTGTTTGGCTTGCCCTATAATGGTAGTGTTGTCCCAGTCGAATTCATGTTGCTTGTCATCTGCGTGTGTGGCTACTAAGGATAGCTGGTCGTGGCGTTTCGTGGCTAGTTGATGTTCATGGATGCGGATCGTTAGCTGTCTTCCTGTTTGTCCTATATAATGTTTTGTGCAGTCAGGGACAGGCCACTATAAATGCCAGAGGAAACACCACAGAAGCACTTCACAGGAGGCTCCCAAGCACTTATTTGAAGTGTTTATTCCCAATTCACATCCATTGGGGTGTCTAGACTGGTTCATCACATCAGCCTCTGCTGCTCCTGCCACTGTGCCCACTGCTACCCTCCTGTACAACCCTCTCTCTGGGATTAGACCTGTTTTGGTGAGGGGTTCTACTCCGAATCATGTACCTGTCCTGTTCATGACACACAGAATTAATTTCTTGTCTTGCAATTCTCACAATCTTCACTTACATTCACAGCCTGATCCAGCGACCAGCAGCTTTTCCTCAGGTAGTACCTGCCTCACCCGCCGAACCACTTCAACACGTTCCTCACTGGTCAGGAAGACAAACTCTCCATTGGAGCCCTGAACAACCAGCCCTGCAAACACAAGGAAAGATCATGCATTTAAACAGCACCTGTTTCCACCTCAGCACCTTCCAAACTGCTTTCTGGCCAAATGTAGTGTTTTTGGAAGTGTGGTGGTGGATAGGAACCATCACAGCCAATCTGCACACAGGAAAATCCTGCAAATGGCAAAACATTGTTAATCTGAGAGTTGAAATTTGGTCCAGAGTGGAGGACTCTCCTGCTTTTCTTTGACTTGGTGCCACAAAATCTCTTACACCCTTCAGGGAGGGCAGGCAGGGTTCATGTCAGAAATAGAGCCTTTGCATCACTCCCTCAGTATTCACTGGAGGTTTCTGAGGATGAATCTAATGGAATAGACACTGGTGAACCTGTGGGAGCAGAATATTTGGATTTTGATAAGGTGATAAGGATGAGAATTTTATAATCAGGATAAGTGTGAGATGATTCACTTTGGTCAGAGTAACCGGAATGCAAAGTACTGGGCTAATGGTAAGATTCTTGGTAGTGTAGATAAGCAGAGAGACGTCGGTGTCCAGGTACACAGATCCTTGAAAGTTGCCACCCAGGTTGACAGGGTTGTTAAGAGGGCATACAGTGTTTTAGCTTTTATTAACAGAGGGATTGAGTTCCGGAACCATGAGGTTATGCTACAGCTGTACAAAACTCTGGTGCGGCTGCACTTGGAGTATTGTGTACAGTTCTGGTCACTGCATTATAAGAAGGATGTGGAAGCTTTGGAAAGGGTGCAGAGGAAATTTACTAGGATGTTGCCTGGTATGGAAGGAATGTCTTATGAGGAAAGGCTGAGAGACTGGAGGTTGTTTTCGTTAGAGAGAAGGTTGAGAGGTGACTTAATAGAGACACAAGATAATCAGAGGGTTAGATAGGGTGGACAGGGAGAGCCTTTTTCCAAGAATGGTGACGGCGAGCACGAGGGGGCATAGTTTGAATTGAGGGATGATTGATATAGGATAGATGTCAGAGGTAGTTTCTTTACTTGGAGAGTAGTAAGGGTATGGAATGCTTTGCCTGCAACGGTAGTAGATTCGCCAACTTTAAGTACATTTAAGTCGTCATTGGACAAGCATATGGACGTACATGGAATAGTGTAAGTTAGATGGGCTTCGGATTGTTATGACAGGTCAGCGCAACATCAAGGGCTGAAGGGCCTGTACTGTGCTGTAATGTTCTATGTTTTAAACAAACAATATCCACATTGCAGCCAGAATTCTGATAGTTGGGCTGTTGTGTGTGTGCGTGCGTGAGTGTTCGTTCCCAAATGTGGGCCAAAGGCAGAAAAAATAACTCCAATTGTTTGCTGCTGTGTTCGACAGTAAAAAGGCTTTTCACATTGGAACACTGAGAACCTTAGTCACACATTAATCAAAATGAATGGCCAAAGGGTTTGGTCAGGATGGAGAACTCACCATGTTCAAGGTCCAAGGATCTTGTATGTAATCATTTATCGAATGGGGCCTTAAACTGTGCAGCCAGTGACCTGGAGCCGCAATAGTTATTCATACATTAGCAATAAGACAGTGAGGCACAGATTAACCACTACCAATAAAATATCCACATAGCTAATTAAGTATTTATATTGAAAGCCCATTAAGCAGAGTACACACCATCAAAGTGAGTTTGGGTGGGGGAAGGTAGGGTCTGACCCAAAAGAGTTGGAGAAAGAAATAAAACACTATATTCCCCCACTGCTGTGTCTGCTTTATAAAGGGCTCAGATGATGAGTTCTAGCTGGGTAGGCCATTGCTTGTTACCAAGGGAACTCACCTCAACAAGCCCCCTGGGGAGATTAATTAGTGATACCCAATGGTTATCACACCCATAATCAGATCATGGGGACTCAGTTTATTTTTCCTTTTTTTTCTTCTTTTTTGTTTATTTTTTTTAATTTTTTTTTTAAAGGGCAATTCTCCTGTTTATATTTTTTTTCTTATTAACCCCCACACTACCACCTAAGTGCTGTAGTGCTTATTTTTGCCCCAGCACCCATGGTGTGTGTGTGTGCAGGTGTGAGACACAGTGAAAGACAGAAAGTGCACGAATCTTTATTCAATTTCCACCACCAGGAAGATAGGAAAACACCCGGGTGGCCAGTGGGACTCAGTTTTATTGTCTCATGTGCTCAGGAGTACAGTGAAAAGTTTACAAGTCACCACTTACAGCACCATCTTAGGTACAGACAATAGACAATAGGTGCAGGAATAGGCCATTCTGCCCTTTGAGCCTGCCCCACCATTCAATATGATCATGGCAGATCATCCTTAATCAGTATCCTGTTCCTGCCTTATCTCCATCACCCTTGATTCCACAATCCATGACAGCTCTATCCAACTCTTTCTTAAATGAATCCAGAGACTGGGCCTCCACTGCCTTCTGGGGCAGAGCATTCCACACAGCCACCACTCTCTGGGTGAAGAAGTTTCTCTTCATCTCTGTCCTAAATGGTCTACCCCGTATTTTTAAGCTGTGTCCTCTGGTTCGGCACTCACCCATCAGCGGAAACATGTTTCCTGCCTCCAGAGTGTCCAATCCTTTAATAATCTTATATGTCTCAATCAGATCCCCTCTCAGTCTTCTAAACTCAAGGGTATACAAGCCCAGTCACTCCAGTCTTTCAGTGTAAGGTAATCCCGCCATTCCAGGAATTGACCTCGTGAACCTACGCTGCACTCCCTCAATAGCCAGAATGAATGTCTTTCCTCAAATTTGGAGACCAGAACTGCACACAGTACTCCAGGTGTGGTCTCACCAGGGCCCTGTACAGTTGCAGAAGAATCTGTACTACAGATTCTGGAGTACAAATTCTTATGAAAAGTAACTAGAAAAATACAAAAAAAAACCCAGAAAGTCCAGCATTACAAACCTTCAAACAGTAGAAAATCTTACTAATAAATTAGAGAAATAGAGAAACAACAATTTCAGAATAACAGTCCTTCCACAATAATGTAATAAATGAAGAAAAAGTGGAATTTAAGAAAGGAGCTGAGGTCATGAACATTCTGGTTCAGGCTGAGACAGTGGCTACAGGGATGGGGTAATGGAGCTTGTACCAGTGATACAGGATGACAACTTTGGTTTTCAGATTAATTAGCCAATGGGAACTGCAGTTCAACGGCGACTATTTGCATTTACATGGCACCTTTAATGTGGTGAAAGGTCCAAAAGAAGTGGACAGGAGCATTAGAATCATAGAATTCCTACAGTGTGGAAGCAGGCCATTCGACCCATCAAGTCCACACCGACCATCTGCCAACCTATCCCTGTAACCCTGTATATCCCATGGCTAATCCACCTAACCAACACATCCCTGGACACTATGGGTCATTTAGCATGGCCAATTCACCTGCACATACAGATGTACAGCATGGAAACAGACCCTTCGGTCCAACTTATCCATGCCGACCAGATATCCTAATCTAATCTAGTCCCATTTGCCAGCACCCAGCCCATATTGCTCCAAACTCTTTCTATTCATATAGCCATTCAGATGCCTTTCAAACGTTGCAATTGTACTAGCCTCCACTATTTGGACTGTGGGAGGGAACCAGAAAACCAGTACAAAACCCACGGGGTAAGTGTGCAAAGTCCACCCAGACAGTCACCCGAGGGTAGAATCGAACCTGGGTTCCTGGCGCTGTGAGGCAATAGTGCTAACCACTGAGCCACCTTGCCATCCAAAGCAGAAGATATTAGGACAGGTGACCAGAAGCTTGGTCAAATTAAATGCTGCAAGTACAAGAGCAGATCAAAGGCTGGGAATTCTGCCAAAGCTAACTGACCAGCTCACTCCCCGTAATCTGTCCATCACCTACAAAGCACAAGTCAGCTGTGTGATGGAATATTCTTCACTTGCCTGGATGGATACAGCTCCAACAACACTCAAGAAGCTTAACAACAAGTAAAAACCAAGATGCACTTGATTAGAAATCCCATTCACCACCTTCAGCATTTAACCACTTCACCACTGAAGCTCAGTGTGCACAATCTACAAGAAGGAATAACTATCAAGGCTGCTTCAGCAGCACCATCCAAACTCATGACCACATCCATTTAGAAGGACAAGGGCAGCAGGTACAAGGGAATACCACCACCTTCAAGTTCCCCTCCAAGACACTCATCATCCTGACTTGGAAATATGTGTCGATGGGTGAAAATCTTGGAATTTCCTCCCTAAAGGCATTGTGGATCAACCCAGAGCACATGAACTATGGTGGGTCAAGAAGGCAGCTCACCACCACCTTCTCAAGAGTCAAAAAGTGTGGTACTGGAAAAGCACAGCAGTCAGGCAGCATCCAAGGAGCAGGAGAGTCGACATTTCGAGCATTCCTGATGAAGAGCTTATGCTCAAAATATCAACTTTCCTGCTCCTCGGATGCTGCCTGACCAGATGTGCATTTCCAGCGCCACAGTTTTCGACTCTGATCTCCAGCATTTGCAGTGCTCACTTTCTCCCTGTTTTTTACCACCCTCTCAGGGGGCAAGTAGGGATGGGCAATAAATGCTAGCCCAGCCAGCAATGCCTATGTCCTGTGAATGAATTGGAATAAAAAGCATCTTGAAGTTAGAGAGGGTTAGGGAGTGAATTCCAAACCTTAGGGTTCAGGCAGCTGAGGGCTAATGGTGGATGGAAATCAGGGAATGGGGAAAATAGGATAAGACTGGAGAAATGCAGAGAGTTTGGACAGTTGTGGGTCTGGAGGAAACAGGGAGGGAATTAGAACATAGTGGATTGGAGCAGAATGTCACATTTGTGGTGTCACTGGGTAGGATCCCAATTTGATTCCTGATGAAGGGTGGTTGCCCGAAACGTCGAATTTCCTGCTCCTCGGATGCTGCCTGACCTGCTGTGCTTTTCCAGCACCACTCTAATCTAGAATCTGATCTCCAGCATCTGCAGTCCTCACTTTCGCCTAGTCCCACTCAAAGTTGGCGAGTTCAGAGGGCAATGGGTAACTGGAGCTTGGTGTGTTGGGTTACAGAGGACTAGAAAGACAGCTTTAAGAGAGTGATAATGACTGTCCCCAGATAGTTTCCTATTGATAAATAGTTTTAAATAAAAAGAGTGAAGAATGTCACAAAGCATACACAGTACCTCGGAATGGAATCTTGCTGAACCCCTGGACGTTGCTCTCCAATTGCTGATATTGCAGCCGGCCCTTCTGGTCAAAGGGGCTAACTATCGGAGGATAAATACCCCCCAGGTCCAGCTGACTCCCTGAGCTGAGGCATCTGACTTGCCTCAGCCCCCTCTCAAATACCCTCCACTCCAAACACTTCCAGATTATAGCTTTCCCCAAAAACATATTACCCCCAGCAGGAACGCAACTTTTCTGTAGCTCTGTCACAAGTTAGTCAGTGACCCGGAACCTTCGGTCTGTTAACAACCACAACCACGCCCCCCTCCCATCTCCCTACTCGGTAGACATTGTTTATTATTTCAGAAAAGGAGGTTACAAATATTGTTTTTACCAACGGAGAAGGTTTTTACCAAGGTTAGAAAGTTTTTGCAATGTTTGGGATGAAGTTGGAACGCGCTAGGTGAGCTGGCAAATGGCCCGCTGGGGTGAGTTCAGCGCTGAGCATGTGAGAGCCAGGGGTTGACAGACTGAGAGTTTATTATTACAGTGTCTGCACAGCCTGTCAGCCACAGGCATTGTCAATAACACTGACCTTTCTCCTTATTACACTTCCAGTCCTAATCCTGGATTCAAACCTGAATCTCAATTCTTAACCTTATCAGAATTCTTAACTCCCCATCTTACCCCAAATTCCTGATCACAACCTCTGACCCCAATTACAGTCCCCAAACCCAGACTCTTAACTACAACCTCTGACCCTGACTCCTCCCACAGTCCCCAGACCCACCCTGGTGACCCTGATCACAACACTGTACATTCAGACCCTAACCACAACCTGTGACCCTGATCACAACCCCACAAATCCAGACCCTAACCACAACCTGTGACCCTGATCACAACCCCACAAATCCAGACCCTAACCACAACCTGTGACCCTGATCACAACCCTGCATATTCAGACCCTAACCACAACCTGTGACCCTAATCACAACCCTACAAATCCAGACCCTAACCACAACCCAAAGGGGTGGCACGGTGGCACAGTGGTTAGCACTGCTGCCTCACAGCGCCAGAGACCCGAACTCAATTCCCGCCTCAGGCAACTGACTGTGTGGAATTCGCACATTCTCCCCGTGTCTGCGTGGGTTTTCTCCGGGTGCTCCGGTTTCCTCCCACAGTCCAAAAATGTGCTGGTTAGGTGAATGGGCCATGGTAAATTGCCCGTAGTGTTAGGTGAAGGGGTAAATGGAGGGGTATGGGAGGGTTGCGCTTTAGCAGGTCGATGTGGACTTGTTGGGCCGAAGGGCCTTTTTCCATCCTGTAAGTAATCTAATCTAATCTAAATCAACCTGTGACCCTGATCACAACACTGCACAATCAGACCCTAACCACAACCTGTGACCCTGATCACAACCCCACAAATCCAGACCCTAACCACAACCTGTGACCCTGATCACAACCCCACAAATCCAGAACCTAACCACAACCTGTGACCCTGATCACAACCCCGCAAATTCAGACCCTAACCACAACCTGTGACCCTGATCACAACACTGCACATTCAGACCCTAACCACAACCTGTGACCCTGATCACAACCCCACAAATCCAGACCCTAACCACAAGCTGTGACCTTGATCACAACCCTACAAACCCGGACCCTAACCACAACCTGTGACCCTGATCACAACCCCGCAAATTCAGACCCTAACCACAACCTCTGATAACGACAACCTTTGACCCTGAAAACAATCGCAAATCTAGATTCTAACCACAATCTCTGACCAGACTCTGGCCACAATCTGTGACGTCAGACTCTAACTACACCTCTGACCCTGACCATAACCTCTGTGTCCAGATCCTAACCATACCCTCTGATCCTGACTACAATCCGTTACTCTGGATGCTATCTATAACCTTTAACCCAGATTTTGCCACAATCTCCGCTCCCCGTAGCCACTGACTTCATCCATCTCCTTAACTGAACCAACCTGCAACATATTTATAGAATCATAGAGCTATACAACATCGGAACAGACCCTTCAGTCAAACTCATCCATGCCAACTAAGTTTCCCAAATTAACTCAAGCCACTTGCCCGCAGTTGGCCCATATCCCTCCAAACCTTTCCTATACATGCACTTGTCTAAATGTCTTTTAAATGTTGTGACTGAACCTACATCTACCACTTCCTCTGGCAGTTCATTCCACACAGAACCCACCCTCTGTGTGAAATAGCTGCTCCTCAGGTCTCTTTTCAATCTTTCTCCTTTGACATTAAAAATACACCCCCTAGTTTGGAACTCCCCCATCCTAGGGAAAATACCTTTGCCATTCATCTTATCTATGACCCTCATGATTTTATAAATCTTTGTATGCTCCAGTGAAAAAAGTCCCAGATGCATCCTCTCCTTTAAACTCAACACTGCAGTCCCAGCAACAGCCTGGTAAATGTTTTCTGAGCCCTGTCCAATTAAATAATTTCCTAATAATAGCAGGCTGACCAGAACTGTACACAGTACTCCAAACGTGGTCTCGCCAAAGGCCTATACAATCTTAACATGATGCCCCAACTCCTAAACTCAATGGTCTGAGCAAGGAAAGCAAGTGTGCTAAATGCCTTCTTAACCACCCTGTGTTCAACTCGGATCCAACTTTCAGAGACCTGAACCCGAGTTCTCTGTTTGATAACGTTACCCAAGGCCCTATCATTAACTATATAAGTACTTGCCCTTACCAAAACGCAATACATCACATTTATCCAAATTAAACTCCATCTGCCACTCCTCAGCCCATTGGCCCAATTGATCACAATCCCTTTGTAATCTTAGGTAATCTTTTCCATTGTCCACTATACCACCAATATTGTGTCATCCACAAACTTATTAACCATGCCTCTTAAATTCTTATCCAAATCATTTATGTACGTGACAAACAAAACTGGACCTAGCACCGATCCCTGTGGAACACCACTGGTCACAATCCTCTGGTCCAAAAAACAATCCTCCACCATCACCCTCTCTCTCCTACTGTCAAGCCAATTTTGTATCCAAATGGCAAGCTCTCCCTGAATCCCGTGTGATCTATCTTTAGTCTGCCATGCAGAACCTTGTCAAAGGCTTTACTAAAGTTTATGTAAACAACGTCCACCACTCTGCCCTTATCAAACTTTTTGGTTACGTCCTCAAAAAACTCAATCAAGACATGATTTCCCTTGCACAAAACCATGCTGACTATCCTTAATAGTCCTTTCCTTTCCAAGTGCAAGTAAATTCTGTCTCTCAGAATCCCTTTCAACAACCTACCCATTACTAAGGGCATACTCACAGGTCTCCTAGGCTTCTGCTTACATCCTTTCTTAAATAAAGGCACAACATTAGCCACCCTCTAGCACCTTCCCTGTGACTGTAGGTGATACAAATATCTCTGCCAGGGACCCCTCTGTTTCTTCCCTCACTTCCTACCATGTCCTGGGTTACACATGATCAGGTCTTGGAGATTTATCCACCTCTATGTTTTTTTAAGACCTCCAGCATCTCCTCTGCCATGATGTGGACTATTTATTTCATCAAGTGTCCTAGCCTCCATTTCTTCCTCTACAATAAAAACTGTAAAAAATACTTATCATACTTGGCTCTGAGATAAACCACATGTTCCAACTATATCTCCCTGCAGTTGCTAGAGTTGCTTACTCCCATATTTGTAACATTCATCCTGTCTCAACTCATCTGCTGCTGAAATCCTCATCCATGTCTCTGTTACCTGTAAATCTCTTCCAACACATGCAAGTCTGATCATTCATTGCTCCCTGAGCTCATTGACCTGTGCTGGCTCCCAAATAGCCAACATCTCAATTTTAAAATTCTCATACTTATGAAATCGCAGGCCATTGTCCCTCCATATCTCTGTCATCTCCTTCAGCCTCACAACTCTTCGCAATCTCTGCATATCTCAAATTCTGCCATCCCCAAACTTAATCACTCCAACATTAGCGGCTGTGCTTTCAATTTCCTAGAGCTGTAAGTTCTGGAATTCCATGCCTACCCTTCTCCCACCTCTCTACCCCATTTTCTTGCTTTGAGCCTCTCACTACCTCTTTGACCAAAAGTCTCCTCAGGAGGTTTGGTTTTTTAATATTTTTTAATTAAAGCACTCCAATGAGGCACCTTGGGATGTATCATGTTAAATGTGCAAAATAAATACAAGTCATTGTTGTCAAAAGCTTCCTAAAAACCCAATGATTCATCCATGGTTGCCATCTTCGTGCTCCAGGTGAAGCCTCAGCTGGCATACCATTCTTAATTCTGGGTACCACACTTTAGGGGCAGGTATGGAGAAGATACA
The DNA here is from genome assembly GCF_004010195.1 of Chiloscyllium plagiosum. Lineage (NCBI taxonomy): Eukaryota > Metazoa > Chordata > Chondrichthyes > Orectolobiformes > Hemiscylliidae > Chiloscyllium > Chiloscyllium plagiosum. Next base: position 47,169,728 of record NC_057731.1, on the reverse strand, counting down.
AGAATGGTACCAGGAACAAGGATCTTCAGATAAATGGATAATCTAGAGAATCGTGGACTGTTCCTTTTCAAACAGAAGATGTTAAGGGGGGACATACAGAATCATACAGCGGCTACAAACCAGAATGATGTCATTCAGCCAACTGTACCCATGCCTGTTTTCTTCCAGGGCAATCTAGCTAGTCTCTGGCCATTTTCTCTAGCCCTACAAACTATAGCCCTATCCAGCTGCTCATTTAATCCCCGCCTCCATCATGCTCTCAGGCCGTGCATTCCAGATCCTAACGACTCACTGTATTGAAAAGTATATTCATTTTAATTACTTGTTCAGATATTAAATGACACAACTCTAGGGCAAGTGGTTCTTGAACTCAGATGATCTGTCCCAGAGACAGACACATTATCATCGTGCCAAAAGTTTCCTATGTTACCTTGGGTCTTCTTGCTAGATGCCATAAATCCAGATCCTTTAAATTTAGTGGTGTTCAAAAATATGAGGGACTTTGAAAGAATAAATTTGGGAAGGTTGTTCCATTGATATAAGTATGGTAACAAGAAAATGCAAATTTAAGATAATTGTTAAAAAAGAGAGACAAAAAGGTGAGAATTTGTTTTTTTTCTGTGTGTAAGAATACAGGAAGAAAACAAAATGGATGGGACAGCTCTTTCAAAGACCCAGCACAGGCAGGATGGGCCAAATGGCCTTCTTCTGTGCGGGAGGATTTTCTGACTCAGTGTCTGTGGAATACCACCTCATGGTAATTTATTGTTAAGCAGTTCCCAAGATGAAGTGGATCCTGTGCTGGTGAGAGAGCTGCTAATTCATTTTGTAGAACTCAGTTTAGGCATGTTCCTGAAGTTTTCATTTTGTGATGTCTAACATAATTAACACATGACATATGAAATGGGAGCAGAAGTAGACTATTTGTCCCCTTGAGCATGCTGTGCTCATGCTAATCTGTTTGGGTTTTGAATCCGACATTCCTGATTACGCTTGATAATCTTTACTGCCCCTGCCCAGCAAGAATACATCTGGGTGCTCCAGTTTCCTCCCACAGTCCAAAGATGTGCATGTTAGGTGAATTGGCCATGCTAAATTGCCCATTGTGTTAGATGCATCATTCAGAGGGAAATGGGTCTGTGTGGGTTACTCTTCTGAGGGTTGGTGTGGAATTGTTGGGCCGAATGGCCTGTTCTCACACTGTAGGGAATCTAATCATCTCTGTCTTAAAAATATTCAAAGATCTCTCCTCCACCACTTTCCGCTGTCGACAGTTTCAAAGCTTCACAAGCCTTTGAGAAAAATAATTTCTCCTCATCTCTCTCCTGAAAGGACAACCCCTTTTGTTTTAAAACAGTGGTCCCTTGTTCTGGACTGACCAACAAGAGAAAAAAAAACCTTTCCACATTCAACTTGTCAGGACCATTCAGGATTGTATACACTTCAATCAAGTTACCTCTTGGTCTTCTAAACCCCAGTGGAAACAACCTCAGCCTGTCCAATTTATACTCATCAGACAATCCACTGATTCCAAATATCAGAACACCAAACTGCATCTAAATCACCTCCAATGTATATACATCGTTCCTTAAATAAGGAGACCAAACATGCACGTAGTATTGAAGGTGTGGTTTCACCAATGCCCTGTATAACTAAAGCATAATATCCTTAAAACTTTTATGTTCAATTCTTCTTGTAGCAAAGGATAGCATCCTGTTAATCCTCTTGATTATGTGCTGGACTAATTTTTGTGATTCATGTACCAGAATACCTAAATCCCATTCTATCTCAGAATTTTGCAGCATTTCAGTAGCACTTTTTTTCATTATCCTTCCTGTCAAAGTGAATAATTTTCCATCCATCCAAATTATCCTCCACGCCAGATTTTTGCCCACTCACATAACCTATCTGCAACTTCCTCATGTCTTCTTTACAACATACTTTTCTACCTATCTGGGTTTATTCTACCATGCCTTCACTCTGCTCAACCCAACCATTGACGTAAACTGTAAGGAGTTGAACTGCCCATCTGCCATTGGTCCATCCACAAAGCACACTGCCTCACTTCAGCCAATTAGAAAGAAAAAAGATATTTTGTTACTCGACTGGATGAACCATGACTGGTCGATTAAACAGTTTTCCTCCCACCATCTCAGTTACGTCTATAAGTAATAAATGAATTCATTCAACAATGATGTCAAGGAGGGATTTCTTTAACGTCCTCAACGATTTTGCTTTCAAATTGTCATTCACAGCCTTGCTCTGCCTGGTATGGAATCTCCAATTCTTGGGGATTCAGGGTAGCCCTGGAGGGTTGGCAACAGCAACATGGTGTTGGAACTGGAGGAGTATCATGGGGACATGAAAAGACGAGTAACCATTTTGCAGATTTCCTTGGCTAACTTTGGAATCTGCAAGTTATTTACATGCAACTTTCCCAGGACAGTAAATAGTAAACCCACAGAACATAAGTTGTACCCATTCTGGAAAAGATAGGGGCCGTGATGGGCTGAATAGCCACTTCTCATTCAGTGTGTTTCTAAATCTTCACTTTTCTTATACATCCTATTAACAAATCCATAGTGCAAGATTTTAGTGAGGAAAACACAACCAAAGAAAAGATAGATGTTCAATGTGGAAAGCATTCACCATTCTTATTAAATTGCACAGATAGTATCATTGCTAATAGTGAAAACATAGAACAAGCAACTCATGGAGATATAGTAAAATGAGGCCTTTCAGCCTTGATCTTGGCTGATTGCCTTCCTATTAGAACTCCAACGAACCCAGGCTTGAAAATGTCAATTGATCCACAGCGCGTTGTGTGTGCTCTTGATTTTCACTGTCACCGTTGTATGAACATTTGCTTCATAATTTCACCCCTAAGTGGCCCAGCTCTAATTTTTAAGATAGTGATGCCCTTCCAGGCTGGATTTCACACCCAAAAGAAATTGTTTCTCTTTATCTAATCAAATCTACTCATCTTAAACATCTCTTTTTGGGTTTATGCATCCTGTCCTCATAATTTTACTTTCTAAATGCAGTATCATATTGGTGAAGTAGCTTTGTGTGAATAGAGTGATTATCCTGAACTTAAAACATAGACTGCATAATATGTTTGTGATGGTGAGGCAAATTGTCCCCCACCGTTGTATATCTTTTCATTGTCTCGAAAGGCATCAATGAGGTTGAACTGTTTTTTGTTTGATGTGGAGGAGCTGGTGTTGGACTGGGGTGGAGAAAGTTAAACATCACACAGCACCATGTTATAGTCCAACAGGTTTATATGAAAGTGCAAGCTTTCAGATTGTTGCTCCTTCATCAGGTAGCTAGTAGGGCAGGAAACGTATGCCACAGAGTTTATAAATAAAAGGCCAAGGTGTCACACAACTAATGCATCGAATACATCGCATCAGTTGTATGACACTTTGATCTTTTATTTATAAATTCTGTTCCCCATGTATCATGCCCAACTAGCCACCTGACGAAGAAGCAGCGCTCCAATAGCTTGTACTTTCATATAAACCTGTTGGACTATAACCTGGTGTCATGTGATTTTTAACTTTGTTCTTTATTTATCAATTTATTCTTAATCTTCCACCCAGTCTCTTTCCAAAACCCTCAACATTAGTCAGCAAGAAATAAATGTCAGGTTGATTTGATTTCCAACTGAACTGCATTGCTTGATTTCTTCTTGTGGAGGAGCTTCAGGTCCCTGGAGCAAACTTGCACATCACTGAATATAAATAGTACAGTCAGGGTGGAGATAAAACATTAGAATGATAGAGAGGTGAGGAAGCCCATTGAAATGAACACACAAAGACAATAGATTAGTCTATGATTAATACAGCTATCTAGTGTTCCAGAGCCTGGCATATGTATGATTACATGTATAGCAGTATTTAGAGTGAAAGGAATAATAAATAGTGTTACTTTGAAGCATAGGCCTGAAGACATTTCTTGAATTTGCCTTCTCTTGAATCCAGACTCATAGTGTGGTATCAAACCAGCTGTGACCGTTGGTGAAACCAGAAGATAAAACATGACCCAAGTGTAGGCTCAACAGTTTCAAAAATATTTCCAATCTTGAAGGTTCATCCTGTTTTTAGTTGCGATGGTTAGCTGCTAATGTGCATGGACCAGTGCATCTTTAGTTTCGAGATGCCATTGCTGTACCAGGTCAACTGGGGTCTTGCCCTGCTAAAGTTAGAAACAAACACAAAGTACAGCTGCCTATTTTACACAGACAAAAAAAACAGCAGCCAACTTGCTCAGAGAGACCTCACACTCTTTGACATTCAATGCTGCATACTCTGATCTCCATTCAACATTCCTCATTTCCAGAATGATGTTCCCTCATGACTTTTGCGACCTGTGGCTGAAGCCATGAAAATATCACCAGAAAATGTGACATTGATCTGAAATCCCACACATTCCATCCCAATTGCTGCTGTATTGTGAGATCACATCCTGGATCTGAAGTGGGCTCTATTATTTTTTTTAAATATTCTTTCTTGGGATGTGGGCATTGTTGGTAAGGCCAGCATTTATTGTCCTGCCCCAGTTACTGGTAAGTTGCCTTTCTGAATTGCTACAGTCCGTGTGGTGGAAAGATGCCATTAGCGAGGGAGTTCCAGGATTCTGACTCAGTGACATTGAAGGAATGGCAAGATATTTGAAAATCGGGGTGGTGTATGGCCTGGAGAGGAAATTGCAAGTGGTAGTGTTCCCATGTATCTGCTGCTCTCGTCTTTTCTCAGCTTTGAAAAATCCTGTCTCAGGAGATTTGGTGTATGTTCAGTGCGGTGGAAGAAAGCCACACCACACTACCTTGAACTCAGTCATCTCAATGCTTACCTCCTTCAGTCTTCCCCTTCCTCATGAAACTCATTAAATTTGTCCAATCCCCTAATTAGTCATTGTCAAAAAGAATGGCGCTGGAAAAGTGCAGTGGGACAGGCAGCATCTGAACGAGCAGAAGAATCGAACTTTCGGACATAAGCCCTTCATTAGGGATGTCTGATTCCTGATGAAGGGCTTATGCCCGAAAGGTTGATTCTTCTGCTCCCTGGATGCTGCCTGACCTGCTGTGCTTTTCCAGCGCCACACTTCTCAACTCTGATCTCCAGCATCTGCAGTCCTCACTTTCTCCTAATTCTCTAACTACTTGGCCTTGATCTCTAGTAACTCCTGCCCACTTCTGACTAACTTACTTGCACTATAACCTTCGATCTAAAATTTTTGAAAGATCCCATGGGGAATGGATACTTACCTCATTGCTGGCCCTCAGGTCAGCTCCTTGTAAAATGAGCAGCTTTGTTATCTTGTACCGGTTAAGTCGAACAGCATCATGCAACGCTGTGTCCCCCTCCTGCAGATCAAAGAAGGAACTGTAATAAATATCTCAATTGGAACTCAATTCCCTCCATTCTAGGTGTACTCATTTGAATAATGATATAGATGTTTTGCCACAGTTTTTCATCTTACACCAAATCATGTTTGATTTGATATAATTTATTGTAGTTGCATGTACCTAAATACAGTGAAAGGTTTTGTTTTCCAAGCAGTACAGGAAGATCATGGCAAACAAAGACATAAAGATCATAGAGTGCTTAGACAGAGCGAGGCAAAAAGGTTACAGCTGCACAGGAGGTGAGAATTTAGGTTCGAAAGTGCGGAATAGTTATAAGAAATGTGAGAATAAGATCTGCTGTAGAGAGTTCGCAAAGAGTCGCCCAGTGTTGGCACCATCTTCAAATTGTTGGACAATGGGCAGTTGAGTTATGTATTTGATTTATTTATTTATTGTCACATATATATTGTTACAAATACAGTGAAAAGTGTTGTGTTGTTGTAAGTGTTTTCTATTTCATGTTCCCTTCTTCCTACTTCACATATCCTTATTTTCCAATCCATCATTTCAACTCCTTGAGTGCCCTTTTACCCTTCTAACACAGTGCTTTGCCTCACTGATATCTCAGCACTTTCCAGCTCATTAACAAACACACTTACAGTGAATTAAACCCATGCTTTGGAAATTGTTGACACATGGAGTGGTAGGAAGCAGAGACTGTTTAAGGAGCATTTGTACATTTGTGAGGAAAAATAAACAATAGAAATATGGGGACTGATGGTTGAGGTAATTAGAGCGGGGGAGACTCAAATAAACAAAGACTGGAATTGTTGGAGAAACCCAGCAGCATCTGTGGAGATAAAATAAAATTAATTTTTCCAATTCTGTGACCCTTCTTCAGAACGAGAAGTAGCTCGGAAAAGGTAGCACTTAAGCTGGGATGGGAGTTGGTGTGGGTTGGGGAGGTGGAGAGTGGAAGAGGAGTGAGTGTATAGGTGAATAGGAATGCCAGAGAAAGAGAGAGCGAGAGAGAAAAGGACAAGCAAACAAAGGGATTGTTGATAGTGAGCGAGGGAATAAGAGACAAAAAAAACCTGCAGATGCTGAATAAGAGAAGCTAGACAAGTGATAATGGAGACAGTGAGTCATTGAGTTGGCTGGGCTAAAAGCAACCCATTTCATGACATGACCTGGGATAGGTAATAGACAAGGAATAGTGCGGTCACGCAAGGAAGACAGTCATGTGTTTATTAAATCATTTGTGGGAATATGGGCAGCACTGACAAAGTCAGCATTTATTGTCATTCCTAGTTGAACTGCTGTATTCCAGGTTGAGGAAATTCCAGGATTTAGACCCAGCGACACTGAAGGAACAGCGACATATTTCCAAGTCAGGATGGTGAGTGGCTTGGAGGGGAACTTGCAGGGACTGGTGTTTTCATGTATCTGCTGCCCTTGTCCTACCAGATGATAGTATTTGCAGGTTTTAAAGAGGTTTTGAAGTGGGCTTGGTGAATTGCTGCAGTCCATCTAATAGATAGTGCTCAATGCTCCCAAACTGGTGAAGGGAGTGAATGTTGAAACTGGGTGACTGTGTTACCAATCATACAGGCAGCTTTATCCTCAATGGTGTTGGATATCTTGAGTGTTGTTGGGGTTGCACTCATCCAGGCAAGTGGGGAGTATTCTATCATACTCTTGACCTGTGCCTTGTAGGTGGTGAACGGGCTTTGGGAAATCAGGAGGTGAGTTACTCAGTATGGTATTCCTAGCCTCTGACATGCTTTGGTAGCCACTATATTTATACAGCAAGTCCAGTTCAGTTTCTGATCAAGAGTAACCTCCAGGATGTTGATAGTGGGGAATTCAGTGATGGTGAAGCCATTGGAGCATGGAGGGAAGGTGGACTTTGCCTAGGAATTGTGTGGCGTGAATGTTACTTGTCAATTATCAAGATAGAAAATAAACCAACTTTACCCTGTCTTTGATGTTGATATCAATGCCACAAGCAATGAGGTGCTCCACGCATTCCACATGTCCTGTCCTGGTAGCAACATGTAAAGGTGTACTGAGCAGCTGCAAATAGAGGAAGAGCTAATATGTACACAGCAATCAAACTATAATAGTCCACTAGTATGTTGCACTGACCAATAGCATCTCCCATTTTCTATTAAATATTAATAAATAGCACACAAGTGGCCATTCACCCTAAATTAGATTAAATTAAATTAGATTAGGCCTCTTCTGCTCCTTTGAAATATATCCATTAGTCCCAAATGGTTAGTTTCTGAAATATTCTATCTAATGGTACGGTGTGGATCAGATCACTTGAGGCTTTTAGAGAAAGTTGCATCTTTTTCCGAAAAGGAAAGATGGACAGAGCTTCAGGCAATATGCAGGGAAGTGGCACGAGGTGAATTATTCCCTTTGGAGGACCAGCACAGACAGTATAGGCTGAATGGTCTCCTGTGCTGCGACATTTCTGTGTTACTGTGCAACTCAAAGTCCCACTCACTCCTCTCTTTCTTCAGTACCCTGCAAATGTTTCCAATTTATTCAAGTATCTGTTGAAACCATTTGTTAAAGTCATAGTAAGAATGGAACATTAATGTTCACCCTTCTATCGACTTCCATGGCTGATGACTGTGACTTAGCATACAGAGCCGTAAACTAGTGGAAATTGAGGTAAGGAAGCAGTCAGAGAGGAATAAGGGGAAGGTCCTCGCTCTGGAGAGAAGCTGGAGAGAAAAGGAAATACAGACAGAACAGACCCCAACCATCAAAAGGAGGGAAAATGGGGCAGCACGTGCTTAGCACTGCTGCTGCCTCACAGCGCCAGGGGCCTGGGTTCGATTCCAACCTTGGGCAACTGTCTGTGTGGAGTTTGCACATTCTCCCTGTGTCTGCGTGGGCTTCCTCCAGGTGCTCCGGTTCCGTCCCACAATCCAAAGATGTGCAGCTTAGGTGAATTGGCCATGCTAAATTGCCAGTAGTGTTCAGGGATGTGTAGGTTAGGTGCATTAGTCAGGGGTAAATATAGGGTAGGGGAATGGATCTGAGTGGGTTACTGTTTGGAGGGTCGGTATGGACTTGTTGGGCCAAGGGGCCTGTTTCCACACTGTAGGGATTCTATAATTGGGTGGGAGGCAGGTGGGCAACTGCCCCAGATGCTCCCACTGTGGGAAACCGGAGGATGCAATGGAAAACTGTTTGGAAACAGTGTGGAAACAGGCCCTTCGGCCCAACAAGTCCACACCAACCCTCCGAACAGCAACCCACCCTGACCCATTCCCCTACATTTACCCCTTCACCTAACACTACGGGCAATTTAGCATGGCCAAGTCACCTATCCTGCACATTTTTGGACTGTGGGAGGAAACCGGAGCACCCGGAGGAAACCCACGCAGACACGGGGAGAATGCGCAAACTCCACACAGACAGTTGCCTGAGGCAGGAATTGAATCCGGGTCTCTGGTGCTGTGAGGCAGCAGTGCTAACCACTGTGCCACCGTGCCACCTTGGTGTTGGTATCTCTAGAAACTCAAGCTGCAAGGCCAGGCAATAAGATTGGTCCATGTCTGCTCAAGCATGACCAAGAGAGTTATCAGGAGTTTGTATCATCAGGAATGGTGACTGCTTTAAACATGTGTGGGATTCTCTGAACCACTGGGTGGCTCACAGACACTGCGAGTGTGGTAACTAAAACATTTTCCACACGGAAGCAAATTAAATTCCAGCGTGCTGACAAAAGGGCCTATAGGAAGGTATATAGAGGTGCCACTATTGAAGGTTTACTTTGAGAATGAACATTTTGAGGGTCTTGCAACAGCGTATCAATGCAAGGGAGAGATAGTTTACTCGGCTGAAAGCAAAATAAACTCCTTGAACACAACAGAACAGCCCAGGGAGGCTAGAGAAAGCCAGCAGCAGATGCAGGAAAGTCAGGAAGTGATAGAATTTGAGGAGGGTCGCTCAAACTAAACCAAGAGGACAGGAGTAAAGAGAGGTCAGAAGACCTACAGGAGGCAGGGAAACCTGTGAGGTTTGGGGCAGATTGGGAAGGGTCACGTAATTTCAACAAGGCTGAATTCAAGCCAGATGTGTCAGAAAAGGTTGGGGCCGGTCCTAGGAGAGTTGAAAGAGTCGAAACAAGACCGGTAGTCATGAAAATAAATCTTAAAGTAAGGGAACACTTAGGAAGCAGCGATCATAATATGGTAGAGTTCAGTCTGCAGTTTGAAAGAGAGAAGGCAAAATCGGATGTAATGGTGTTACAGTTAAATAAAGGTAATTATGAGGGCATGAGAGAGGAACTGACGAAAATAGACTGGAAGCAGAGCCTAGCGGGGAAGACAGTAGAGCAAAAATGGCAGGAGTTTGTGGGTATAATTGAGGACACTGTACAGAGGTTCATCCCCAAGAAAAGAAAGATTATC
>NC_057731.1:47156015-47157816 GCF_004010195.1 Chiloscyllium plagiosum | reverse complement strand
AGAACAGAAATGCGGAGATATTTCTTCAGCCAGAGAGTGGTGGGCCTGTGGAATTCATTGCCACAGAGTGCAGTGGAGGCTGGGACGCTAAATGTCTTCAAGGCAGAGATTGAAAAATTCTTGATGTCACAAGGAATTAAGGGCTACGGGGAGAAAGCGGGTAAGTGGAGTTGAAATGCCCATCAGCCATGATTGAATGGCGGAGTGGACTCGATGGGCCGAATGGCCTTACTTTCGCTCCTATGTCTTATGGTCTTTTGGTCTAAGAAGGACAGCAGATCCCAGGGAAGGTGACAGAGGATGGTCAGCCAGAGCTGGAGATCTGGTTAACAGGTAACTTTGTGGCACATCACAAACAGGCTGGTGGAGTTCTCAAACAGGCCAGGAGGAAATGGAGTAGGACAAAGTGAGGATTGCAGATGCTGGGGATCAGAGTCGAGAGTGTGGTGCTGGAAAAGCACAACAAGTCAGGCAGCATCCAAGCAGCAGGAGAATCGATGTTTTGGGCAGATTCCTGATGAAGGGCTTATGCCCGAAATGTTGATTCTCTTGCTCCTTGGATGCTGCCTGACCTGCTGTGCTTTTCCAGCACCACATTCTCAATTCTGATCTCCAGCATCTGCAGTCTTCACTTCCTCCTAATTGGTTTCAACCTTACTGCAAAGCCTCTTGCAAGGATGCCTACCTTGAAGAAGTTCTCCTCCTCTCTCTATAAAGATCTCAGTGAGTCCCTCTCTCATTGTACTCCCCAGGTCCTCTTCCTGATGAAGGGCTTATGCCCGAAACGTAAATTCTCCTGCTTCTCGGAAGCTGCCTGACCTGCTGTGCTTTTCCAGCACCACACTCAGGAGGAAATGGAGCAGAAAACCTCATTCAGTGGCAGAGCCGCATGGGAGTATAGTACAAGCTAATTCATAGAATCCCTCCAGTGTGGAAAAAGACCATTCAGTCCATCGAGTCCACACTGACCCTCCAAACACCATCCCACCCAGATCCAGACACACACCCTATCCCCATAACCCGTATGGTTAATCCACCCTCCCCAGACACTGCGCATACTTTCTCGTGGCCAAGCCACACATTATTGGACTGTGGGAGGAAACCAAAGCATCCCATGCAGGCATGGGGGGGGAAATTTGCAAACTTCCAAGGGTGGAATTGAACCTGGATCCCTGGCGCTTTGCTGCAGCAGTGCCAACTACTGAGCCACGGTGCCACCCCAAAGGATGATTTGGAGAAGCTGGTGTTGGACTGGGGTGTACAAAGTTAAAAATCACACAACACCAGGTTATAGTCCAACAGGTTTAATTGGAAGCATACTGGGTTTCGGAGCATCGCTCCTTCATCAGGTGGTAGTGGAGGGCTCGATCCTAACACACAGAATTTATAGCAAAAATTTACAGTGTGATATAACTGAAATTATACATTGGAAAACTGATTGTCTGTTAAGCCTTTCATCTGTTAGAATACAGTGATAGTTTCACTTCTTTCATGTGTAAATCACAAAACTTTTTTTTAAAAAGTTGCATTCTCAGGTTAGCTGTTAACAATGGTGATAGCTAGACAATGTGTTGAAGGTGTTAGCCCCCTGTGTTCTCTGCCCAGACCATGATATTTAGAATGATTCTAATCTAAAAAGTGAGATAACGGGGTTTTACATGAATTCATGCAATTTTTGAGCTCAGAGTTCTACATGAATGCGTGCAGTTTTTGAGCAAAGAACAATGTAACCCTGCAAGTACAAATTCACCCCACAAAATATATGTGTGCATGTGGGTCTTTGTCTGTGTGTGTCTGTCTG